>NW_027457631.1:2335000-2590000 GCF_050624435.1 Tenrec ecaudatus | reverse complement strand
TCCTCCTTGGAGGTGGAAGACACCTCTCTCTCTCTCTCTCTCTCTCTCTCTCTCTCTCTCTCTCTCTCTCTCTCTCTCTCTCTCTCTCTCTCTCTGTGTCACTCTCTGCTACTCCTTGGGAGACATTGCAGAAGGCAAGCCAAATGGATGCGACCAGACCTCTGAAGCCAAAGTAGCCTCAGAGAGATCGCTGCCAGCACTGAGATGCTTACAATGCCACTGGATCCACAAGACTTTCCACCCATTGGCCTGTGATTATCCTGCATTCAGCATCACTGCACATGTTTTATGGGTCTGAAAAGGAATTTATAGATTGGTATCAGACATATGGGCTAATATCAGACTTATGGATTTGATCTGCACTGGGCTGGGACGTTTGCTTAATGTACAATTACTGTTTGATATAAAACTCTCTCTCTGAATTTATAAGGTAGAATTAGGCCAGAACATGTACTCTGGTACAGACAGGAGCTGGAAACACAGGGAATCCACGACAGATGATCCCTTCAGGACCAGTGGTGAGAGTGGCAATACCAGGAGGGTGGAGGAAAGGTGGGGTAGAAAGGGTGAACCGATTACAAGGATCTACATAAAACCTCTGCCCTGGGGGATGGACAACAGAAAAGTGGGGGAAGTGAGATGTTTGACGTGTAAGATATGACAAAATAATTTATATATTATCAAGGATTTATGAGGGGGGGACGTTGGAAGTGGGGAAATGAGGAGCTGATACCAAGGGCTCAAGTAGAAAGCAAATGTTTTGAGAATGATGAGGGCAACACATGTACAAATGTACTTGACACACAATGGGTGGATGGATGGATGGATGGATGGATGGATGGATGGATGGAATGACTGTGATAAGAGTTGTATGAGCCCCAATAAAATTTTCAAGGGTTCATAAGGAGGGGGGAGTGGGGAGGGAGGAGAAAAATGAGGAGCAGGTGCCAGGGACTTATGTGGAGAGCAAATGTTTTGACAATGATGAGGACAATGAATGTATAAATGTGCTTTATAATGGAAGGATGGATGGATTGTGATAAGTGTTGTATGAATCCCTAATATAATGATTAAATAATAGGGAAATGATTTTTAAAAACCACCAACTCTCTCTCATACACATGAGTCTCCCTCGATTTTTCTCTAGCATACCCAGACTAATACACAGTTCGCCCTTGTCCTACAGGGCCGCTATGAGTTGGCATGGACTTGAGGGCAGTGGGTTTGTTAGGGCTTTGGAGTTCAGCAGGCCTTTGTTGGTGTGTTTGAATCTATTTTTGTAGCTGTTGTGTGCAGGTCAGTGGCTCATCTTCCAGCACTCTATAGGACCATATTTTGTTGTGACCCATAAGGCTTTCATTTGTTAATATTTGGAAGTAGATCACTAGGTCTTTCTTCCTAGTCTGCCTTAGGCTAGAGCAGTGGTTATCAATCTGTGGGTTGTGACCCCTTTTGGGGTCCAGCGACCTTTTAACACGAGTCACCCGATTCATGGCAGTAGCAAAATTACAGTTATGAAGTAGCAAGGAAAATGATTTTATGGTTGGGGGTCACCACAACATGAGGAATTGTATTAAAGGAAGGTTGAGCACCACAGGGCTCGAGGTTCCACTGAAGCCTGCCCATCATTGCTGACCCTTCTGGGGTTTGTCATATCGGTGGCACGGCTTCCAATTTCACAGCAACACTCTAGCTACCACTGCACCACGAACTGATAGACAGGTGGTGGACTGTTTTTAAAAGCCACCTGATTTACGATGCTTTGTTTTGACAGCCCTGGAAAATGGATACAGAATCTAGTTTCATAGTCAATGCAAGACACACCTTGGCGCAGTAGGGATGGCATGAAGTGAATAGATTCAAAGTATATTTTAGGGAGAGGAAGGATGACAGTTAATGCCTGGGGGGTGTGCAAGAAGGAAGGAAGCACAAACACCAAGGATATTAAGTGCCTGAGTTAAGACAGGAATTTCCAGGGAAGCTGGTGGGTAATGATGGGAGAATTTCATACTCCCCGGGGACGGGGGAGCATTGATTAGTTCATATGTCTGCGCATCTTCTCAGACAATAGAGGCTTTGTCATCCTCAAATGAAGCATGCAGTTGGAGCTCAGAGAGGGCATGCAGTGCAAATGAAGACTGGGTTGGTTGAGATGGGTGGACCAGGGCCACTAGTCAATTCTGAGGAGCTTCAGCAAACCTGCCCAGTGTCTCTTGGAGAGTGGGCATGTCTCATGGCCACAGAGGGCCTTTTAATGTTTCACCTCCCACTGCAGCAGTGAGAGGCTCTATCAGCTCATCCTGGAGAGGAAACATACTACCTGCCATCAGGTTCATTTCTTCAAAAAGGATGGAAGAATACAAATGAAAGACTACAGTTTGAAGGGGTCTTAGGCAGACTATCAGGCTCATTAAAGCTTCATTTATTAAAACTTCATTATTCAGAGACATTCTCCCAGTAGGATGTATGCTGGGGTGGGGGTGGGCATGAGGAGGAAGGCTTGGAGCAGGGTAGGGGAACAACCCCACACCACCAAAAAATACCTTCCCACGAAGCAATTCCAGTGGGCACAGATTAAATAGAAGTTTCATCCTCTGGTCACTTGATGTTTGTCCCTCTCTTTTATCTGAATGCTCGTTCCACATTGCTCAGATGAAGCATCACATTTGTATTAAAATGCAAGTTAGGAAGCATCATCCCCAACCAACCCTGTTCATCAAAATGTTAGTGCTCTCTCCGGGTACCCTGAGTTCAGTTTGTCAACAAGCTGAAGCAGTTGAGCTGGGGCTCTGTGAGGCCCAGGAGCATGAGTTCATTAATATCCGACCCATAATGCCTTGCTGGGTTTATGCCAACAAAGCCCTGTCACTCCTTACCTTAGGATTTACTCACTCCTTGAAACAGGCATTTATTTACACACAGTTTGACCTCATGATGGTGTTCAGCAGATGCGGATCTTACTTATTTGCATTGTTCTGTGACAGTTGCAAAATTCGTTAGTGGCTCAGGGATCAATTCTCTGTGGACTGCCCCGAAGCTAGATGAAGCAAGCGGGTTCTCGCTGATTCATCCTCCCTCCTTAGCAATGCTTGCTAGTCAGGATAACATAGTGCTCATTAAAGAAACTGCCTGTATTAGTTTAAATTTTGACCTGGGCGGGAGGGAGGGTCATGATCACAAGTGACAGAAACTGACACTTGACTAGCTTAGGGAAAAAGGCCTAATGGTGGCTAAATGGTGGGAAGACAAGAAAATGTGGCAAATGCCTGGGCAATCTCAGGGCTGTGAAGCAGGTACTGGCGAAACACTGCTCCTGAGGCCAAAGCGTGCCCTCTGTAGTACATTAAATCACATTCACACACACCCATTCATGTTCACATGGAACCTGAGGCTATGACCTTATTTGGAGAGGAGGTCTTGGCAGATGTGCTTAGATAAGGATTTCAAGAGCTCCATCTTTCTGGGTTTAGATTTCAGATGGATGCTAAATGCACTGATTGGTGTGTTCTTCTAAGAAGAGGAGTGGGCACACAGAGACCCCGTGTGAAGACACTGGCAGAGATTGGATCAGTGCATCTATAAACCAAGAAATATCAAGGATTAGCAGCAGTGACCAGAAGCAGAGAGAGGTTACTTTGATTCTCCTTCAGAGCTCTCAGAAGGAATGAATCTTGCCCACACCTTAATTTTAACCCTTTGCCCTTCAGAAAAGTGAGAGAACAAATGCCTGCTGTTTAAGTCACTCGATTGGTAGCCATTTGTTACAGCTACCCAAAAGAACCATTATGGATTGATCTGTAGCCCCCTCAAAATATGTGAGAAATGTGAACCTTGGTGGACATGATCCTGTTTGAAAAGAAGGGAGTTCTTTTGTAATATAAATGAGGCCGTATGGCCACTGGAGATCCCCTCATAGAGGGGTTTAGAAGAGGAGATGGGTCAGTCAGGGTGCGTGGTAGTACCGATGAAGAAAGCAGCTTTCCCCCAGATCCTGTATGCTTCCTCCCCCCAACTACCATGATCCAAATTCTACCTTGCAGGGCTGGATAGGGCAGAGGTTGTACACTGATGCATATGGGGGCTGGAGGCACAGGGAATCCAGGGTGGATGATACCTTTAGGACCAAAGGTGTGAGGGGAGATGCTGGGAGAGTGGAGGGTGAGTGGATTGGAAAGGGGGAACTGATTATGAGGATCCACATGTGACCTCCTCCCTGGGAGATGGACAGCAGAGAAGGGGGGAAGGGAGACTCGGGATAGGGCAAGATATGACAAAATAACAATGTATAAATTACCAAGGGTACATGACGGAGGGGGGAGAGGGGAGGGAGAGGGAAAAAAAAGAGGACCTGATGCAAAGGGCTTAAGTGGAGAGCAAATGCTTTGAGAATGATTGGGGCAGAGAATGTGCGGATGTGCTTTATACAATTGATGTATGTATATGCATGGATTGTGATAAGTGTTGTATGAACCCCTAATAAAATGTAAAAAAAAGAAAATGATTAGGGCAAAGAATGTACAGATGTGCTTTATACAATTGATGTATGTATATGTATGGATTGTGATAAGAGTTGTATGAGTCCCTAATAAAATGTTTTAAAAAATGAGGCCATATGAGAATAGGCTTGTGCCTAAACCTAAACACTTCTGAGTTAAAGGCCAGGATAGACCCAGTAACACACAGTACGGGGAGAAAGATAGCGAGGAATGCCAAGGAACTTTCTGGTATCCACAAAGAAGGACCCTGACCTAGAGTCGCACCCCAAATTTGAACCTGTAAGCTCCAAAGCAGGGGGAAAAGTGTTTTAAGGCTACTGACTTGTTGGATAATTTTTGGTTAAGGAGATTAAGACAAGAACTTAAGACATCCTCCAATCCTTCTTCTGGCTTTGTTCCATTTTTCTCACATTCAAGAGTCCTCCCAGAGGATTCAGTCAAGTGGTTGTTGTTGTTGTTGTTGTTGTTGAGTGTCATAGGGAGGGTTTGGATTCATTGTGACCTTACATACAACATAATCATACACTGCCCGGTACTGTACCATTCTCACAGTTGTTCTTAAGTTTGAGCCCATAGTTGCAGCCACTGTGTCAATCCCATTTGTTGAGGGCCTTCCTCTTTTTCATTGCCCCTCTACTTTCCAGAACATGATGTCCTGCTCCAGGGACTGATCTCTCCAGACAACATGTCAAAGTTAAGGCGAAGTCTCATTATCCTTGCCCTGAGGAACATTCCGGCTTTACTTCCTCCAAGTTAGATGGGTTTGTTCTTTTGGCAGTCCATGGTACATTCATTGCTCTTTTACATCACTATTAATCAAATATATCTATTCTTCTTTGGTCTTCCTTATTCAGTGTTCAACTTTCACATGAATATGAGACAGTTGAAAATACCATGGCCTGGGTCAACCCGCCCCAGTCCTCAAAGTAATCTCTTGCTTTTCAACACTTTAAAGAGGTCTTGTGTAGCAGATTTGACTAGTGAAATGTGTCATTTGTTCTCTTCTCTGCTGCTTCCATGAGAATTGATTGTGGATTCAAGCAAGACAAAATCCTTGACAATTTCGATCTTTCCTCCATTTATCATGATGTTATCAATAGGTCCAGTTGTGAGGGTCTGGGCTTTCTTTACATTGAGTCATAATTCAAACTGAAGGCTTTAATCCTTCATCTTCATCAGCAAGTGAATCAAGTTCTTCTCATTTTCAGCAAAATTGTGTCATCTGTATAATGCAGATTGTTAATAAGCCTTCCTCCAACCTGATGCTCCATCAGGCACTGCCCCTTAATGAGTTTAGGTCATGAAGGATAGTCCTCCATAGGCACATTGATTATTACACTACCCCCCTCACATAATAAATTCAGAGAGAGAACATTTCCCCAAAGCAATGGAAAGCTTACTAGAGAAGTGGAGGGTGCTCAAAGCCAAAGGTGACACAAACTGGAAATCAATACTAGTTTTCAATACCTGCAGTCATCTAATAGTTCACTGCACTATCTAAGGAAAGGTGAGGAGAACTGGGGCAATTCCATTAAAAAAAGACAATGCAGGGTATATAAGTCCGTCATACCTCTGGAGAAGAAAAACACATAGTTGGGTTGTAGAGCTTTGTTTGCTAATCAACCGAATGTAGTTGTAAGGCAGGGGTGTGTGTGTGTGCGTGTGTGTGCGTGCGTGCGTGCGTGTGTGTGTGTGTGTGTGTGTGTTGAAGGGAGGGGCTTGCCATTCTATTTCATAGCCAGGAGAAAGATGAGCCTCTTCCCATATCTTTTGCTCTGTGGCAAGTTACTGATCTACAAGGAACTTTTATTTGACAAGGACATTGCCGGAAAAAAAAAACGGGAAGCTTGTGTTCATCTCTGCTGAGAGGTGGAGTCAAAGAGATGGGCTTTATGACAGACACCCTGATCGTGCAACCAAACTATGAAATGGCCTCGTACATGCAACACACATTTGCTGCACCTCCCCAGTGTGCTGCCCAGATATTACCAGGCAGAGTGTTTTATGGGCAGCATTTTAGAGTTAGGCAGGCAGAGGGAGTGTCTTTGTGGGTGTTGCCTTTACCAGTCCTTGGATTGTTCTGGGACAGGCATGGCTTTTTCCTCTAAAGTAACTGATCGCGTGTAAAGAAGGAGTCTCCTCAGTAAGACGGGTTAAACCAAACCCAACCTATTACAATCATCTCAATTGGAACACATAGCGACCCTATACAAATACCCGTAGGGTTTCCAAGTTTGTAACTCTTTTGGGGGGTCAACTACCATATCCTTCTCTTTCAGAAGCACTACAGACTTGACCGTTGTGTTAGCAGCTGAATGCTTAATCACTGTGCCCATTTTGTTTGCTGAGCCGCCCTCAAAACACTGAACAGGTTTTCTGGGTACCAAGTATGTCCACTTCTATGTCTGACATAGGGTGTTTGCTGAGCCGCCCTCAAAACACAGAACAGGTTTTCTGGGTACCAAGTATGTCCACTTCTATATCTGGCATAGGGTGTTTTCTCCAAGTTGATAGGAGGTGCAAATCAGTTACTAGGGGTTTGGCAGAGTCAGTATGAAAACGGGGAGGGTGTGTGAAATTTGAACCAGAGTAGAACAATTCCAAGACACTTCCTAGGGATTCCTGGTATATAATATGCAAATGATAGTCAAGATATATAACTGTGTCTCTGTTCTTGGTTCTGTCATTACCTGGTGTGGCCACAAAGGAGAAATCAGGTCTCCTGCTATTTTGAGCATCTAGTGTGAATGACAGGAGATAAGTCACATGCTAATGAACCCTGGTGGTGTAGTAGTTAAGCACCATGGTGCCCGGCTATCAAAGGATATAGCATCTGGGGTCTTAAAGGTTTGAAGATAAACAGGGGGCCATCTAGCTAAGAAACAACAAAGCCGACATGGAAAAAGCACACCAGCCTACACCGACATGATCGCTGAAGACAAACCGGGTGCATAAGCACATGCGAACATGTTTTCTTGATGTGCACTCACCCTTTACATACAACTCTCTTATACATATGTGTTTCTGTGGATTTGTTTCTCGAATGCACCCAGACTAACATAAGCAGCGTGGAACGCATTTAAGAAGCCTAGACAAGGGCAGGGAAGGATATTCGGAGGGACTGGATCCAGAATTAGAGAGGAAGGAGCCCTGGTGGCAAAACGGGCTGCTAGCTCCCTGTCCCAAGGGGGACAATGAGACTGCTGGTTCCCATGAAGATTTACAGTCTTGAACACTCCATATAGGGTCACTGTGGTTGGAATCCACTGGACGGCAGTGACCTTTTGGGATTGAAGGTGGAAGCCACCAATGAGTTCCTGCCATTGAGCCAAGGAGCCTCTGGAGAGTGTGTGAACTTCTGGAATGCAGTGAACAACCTCTGCACACCTGATTTTCGTGCTGCCCAAGTCATGCCCTTGGCCTTTGCTTAAACATATTCATCCAGAAGTGAACCATCACAGCTGCTCCCTCGGGAAGTGGGGGCTGAGCTCTCTGGTTCCACTCTGTCAGCATTTCTGGTCCGGGTACCTCCCCTCTGACCCGGCACAGGCAATGTGCGTTGGGAAGCAGTGCTCCCTGGGTAGTGGGTGTGATTTGCCTCCTCTGGCCTAACATGATGAATGCTGAGAGGGGGTGGATACTAGGGGGTTAAACTCCCTGAACTTTACCTAGCCCAGGGGAAAACTTATTATTTAAAGTAAGTTTTAGACAGAATCTTTAGAAAGATAAATTGTTAACTTTATGTACACAAGTACTCCCCAACACATAGGCTCAACCTCATAGGCTGTGGATGACCTTGAGCAGGTGCTCAGTCACAATGGGTTTCTATCAGGATTGAGAGTTCAGCTCTCTCAACTCTCCAACTGGTTATTAGTACCATAGTCCCGTTTCTATTTATGTATTTACTTTGTTTTTAGGGGGAAAAGACTCCCAATTCAACTATATTTTATTAGGAACTCCTTTGCTAAGTTTTACACAAGAAAAAGGCACAAACTGCTGTTCTGGATGAAGGAGAGCATCCGCATGAGGCCACAATGGTGTCAGAAGGACCCACAGCCACAGTTACTTAAATAAAATGACACCCATTCTGTCCTGCTGACTCTGACTCATAGTGACTCTGTGTAGGGATCCTGAAGTTGCTACCTTTACAGGAAGCAATAACCTCATCTTTTTCCTGTGGAATGACTAGTGGCTTTGAACCAGCAACCTTGCTCTTAATAGTCCAACACTATCCAGCATTACCACCTGGGTTCCTGAAAACTTAAATAAGACATAGAAAACAAACAACTTTGTCACAAAATTGTGACTGAAGACAGATCAATTCATGGCGTTGTAGGAGGGCCTGTGAGAGCATGAATGGGACCTTCATTGGGATGTGCACACTACCGTATATCGTGGAGTCTGGCCTGGGGAGTGGACGCAAGCACACTGCCTGAGGGACAAGCTTTCCAATGCCAGTCAGCAGTAGGAAAGAACTCAATGGCGGCTGAATCTGTGGCCCCTCAAAATGGATGTAGGGTCTCCACATAGACTCTCACTGTGAGCCACAGCCTATTGCTCAAAATTTAAGCTCAAATACGACTTAAACGCCAAACATTCTGTTTCCTTAAAATAGGGTACTGCCGGGATCAGCTAGAAGTCTGCATGACCTATCAGATCTCAACGCCGATCTCAAATCACTTCACATGATCCATTCTACCAGTCATGTCAAGGACAACTAGAGGTCTGCATGAGCGAGCCCAAATCGCCTCCTCACTTACCCATTCCAGAGGCTGTGCCTGTATAACCTAACGACTAACACATTCCCATACGCCGTGGTTATGAAACCAACCATCATGCTGGAATAAGGACCAATCACGATGCAAGGGTCATGGTCAATGGGAAAGCAAAATAGGGGCTGAGGGGAGCCAAGAGGGGTCCCTTCACTCAATCCCTAATCCTGATCTAATGTCACTAGACTGGGGTCTTCCTCACATCTCAAGGGCACCCGATTCATGATTGAAGTGAATTGTGCTTATTCAATCATTGTTCTGCTTGATGTCCTGCTGTGCTGCATCCTCTTCTTGCTTTTTTGTGCATGGCTCCCTCTGTTGTGGTGACAAATGGCTTGAGAGGGATTTGACATAGGGAGAAAGCCCACCCACATCAACTGTCACCAGAAGCAGACACTAAGTCCATTTCTCTCACCTCACAGAACTATGCACACCAGACACTGGTAGGGCTGCCTGGGAGGGGAACCCTTAGTGCAGTGGTTCTCAACCTGTGGGTTGCGACCCCTTTGGGAGTCATATGACCCTTTCACAGGGCTCACCCAATTCATAACTGTAGCAAATTACAGTGATGAAGTAGCAAGAAAATCATTTAATGGTTGGGGGAGGGGGGCATCACCACAACAAGCGGACCTGTATTAGGAAGGTTGAGAACCACTGCCTGAGTGTGTTTAGGACTTTGCTGCCCTCAAGGTCATCAGACATTCCTGAAGGCAGAGGCACTGCAGGAAGCCCTTCTGGGAAATGCCCTCAAGACAGGTCTCAACCAACTCCACCCTCACCCTCCGAGATCCTAATCATAGGACGCGTGGAAATGCTCCCTGCCACTTCGAAGACTGTAAGTCCATGGGAGCAGAAAGCCTCCTCTTTCTCCCTTGGAGTGGTGGCTGGTGAGTTCAAACTGCTCACTTTCTGGCTAACATAACCCACAGACCAGCTACCCTTGAGCTCAGTTTGGTTTGCCGCAAAGCACACATTGTTTGGAACCTTCTGAAATAGCTATGCACATGTGCAGGTTGGGGGGATTTCGCACAAGATGCAGTTTTCCACCCTCTCTTGGCAAAAATAATTTTTGCAAAAGGCTTGTATTCTCTTCTGGATCTGAGTAGCAGCTACTCTCATGAAGTCATAGCACATACATTCATGCTACAGTCCTCCCAACTCCCTAATGTCTTACGCCGAGTCTGCTCCATGCTTTTCTGTGTCCTACATGGCAGCTGTAGGCACCCAAGGCATGGGCCCTGCAGCCTGGGTCCAAATCTCTCCTTCCCACTTCCTCACTGTGTGATCCTAGGCTCATGACTTTATCATCCTGTGCCACTGATTTTTCATCTGTAAAATGAGGCCAGAATAGAGTCCACACATAGGCTTGTTAAGTGGAATAATTGAATTATTATACACAAAATGCTTAGAACGGTGCTTGGCATCTTGCAAATACTATTAGGTGGTTTAGCATAGGGACTGGGTCATCCATTACATATGCTCAGGTTCAAACTTCAGGCCAGGAAGGGGTGGTACACCTAGGTGGGCATTACACCTGGATTGGCCCACCTGGGCCAGATGTTTCAGCTTTTCCCAGAGATCCTACAGAGTCGCCATTATAGCCGAGAGGTAACAGGGTCTGTGACCATGGGCAAGATGGCACCCACCAGTCCAAACATGTGGAAGGGCGCTGCCTAGGGAGCTGGGTGAAGAGGCCTGGGAGTTAGCCCTGCCTGGTCCCAGGAGCCAAAAGTTTCCCTTTTCCCCTCCATTCCCTTTGCCTTTCTCCTGGTTTTTCAAACAAGCTGCAATAGCCCTATAATGCCAAGCACAAAATTGTCATGATTCTTAATGAATCATGGGTACAGGATCTGGTACCCAAATTATAAAAGTGACAATTTGGTCACATTTCAAAAACACTGAAAATGTTATGCTTTTAAAATATATTTTGAGTGCCATATATATTGATAACTATGAAAGTAAAGAATTAAAACCAAAAAAATCTTTCCTAAATTTAAAACTTGAGGCGTTATAGGGCTAGTGTTCTTCCAGATGTGGTTTGTTCCTTGTTACAGGCTGGTTTTCCGTGGCCCAGGCTTAGGCCAATGGCGTTCAGAAGCCTAGACAGAGTCACTGTTACCTTTAGGCTTTCAGCAATGCTGCTTCAGGCACTTTTGGGGACAGCTCTTACTTAATACACAGCTCCTCTGCCATGATGTTCCAGCCAGAAATTCCAATTTCCCTTAAGGTTCCCTGAGCTGCCACGTGTCCCTTCCCTTCAGAGATTTGAGCGTCAGCCCCGCCAGCAGGCGTCTTGGAGGGCCTTTGGGCCATCCCAAGCAGTGGTCCTCCTAGCCTGTTGCCCAGAAAAATGGTTGGACCTAAAGGTCGCCCTTGGCGACTGGTCCTTGACCCTTTCCCTCGGGCTGAGGCATGAGATTCAGGGCAACCCAGGGGTGCGCTCTCAAGTGGGGGTTATTGACCTGGAGGCAGCAAGCTGTCAATCGCCTCCTTGTTTTGTGCTTTCTAGATGGGACTTAGCAGCTTGATGCTCAGGAATTGCCCCCTTGCATGAATCCTGTCCAATTGGGATAGAGTTGATACAGAGAGGCTGGGCAAACAAAAGCTGATAGATTCACTTTGCAACTCTATTTGGCCACAGTATTGTTTTGAGAAAGGAGAATGGTGGGCAGAGAATGGTACTCTTTCCCTTCGAACCGTGATTCACCGGGAACAGTTCGGTAGATTGCCGGGAAAGTGGGCAGAGATGCCAGAACTTAGAACATTTCTCCTCTCGAGGAGCAGTAGGAGACCTTCATCCCCAGTGCACCCAGGAACCCCTAAGGCAGGCGTCCTCAAACTGTGGTCCATGGGGCACATGTGGCGCGATGCCATTTATCCCACCCTCGGGGTGTTTTTGCTGCCACTGCCTGTCCTGCTTAGCAGCCGAATCGTGCAGTGTGCATAGGAATTTGTTCATAGGTTTTTTGAAAACCATAGTCTGGCCCTCCAACGGTCGGAGAGACAATGAACTGGCCCCCTGTGTAAACAATTTGAGGACCCCTGCCCTAAGGGATCCTGGACTTCAGGTCACTATTCTCCCAGCCCTGAACCCTCCCTGAACATTCTACCCCTAGTAGAGGCACCAGGGACATTTGGTCCCCGGGTAACTTACAAGCCTTTTACTCAAATGGAACCCGAGAAAATTAAAAATGACACAGGCAGTTACTCTACTTTTGATCCCTGTTGACTCCGCCTGTAGCATCCCAATATTACAATTTAACCCTATAACGCCGAGCATGACCTTTCCCTAACATTTAATGAAATGAATATAAATGTATATATATTGATAACCATGAAAGTAATGAATCAAAACGAAATTTTTTTTTTCCAAAAATTTAAAAGTGAGGCGTTATAGGGTTAAAAAGAAGGATGGTTCTTATCAGAGGGGCCAATGCCTTAGGATCATAAGTGAAGCGGTGATCCCACTGCACCCAGTAGTGCCCAAACCCTGGACCCCCCTAGGGGAAATTGTGAATGCTTTTACCCCGTTGCCTGTACTTAGAATGAACAAACACACACGCCTGATAATCCTAAGATTTTTACTCACTTCCTGTGATACTCACCTACTTTCAAGGGCACTCCCACCTCACAATCCTAGCCTTGTCTCAGTTAAACTGTTCACCCTTTTGTGCGTTTGTTGGTTTTTCCAGAAGTTCTCAAGTTACCAAAGCCCCTAATCCAAGTGTGCCAGCTCCAGGACCACCATCTCCGGGAACACTTCAACCTTATCCATCCTAGCGCTGAATGGACAACCCCTCCCAGCAGAGCAGGAAGGGTGTGGACCCAAAGCCCCACTTCGCCCCTTCGCCAGCAGGAAGTAGCTAGAGATGTCGTCGCCCAGTACCCCAAAGGTTTGGGTCCATATCTCTTCAAGGTTGAAAAGTTAGGTAGCTAGCATAGGGACTGGGGTGTCCATTACACATGCTCAGAGGGCCCAGTTAGCGGCCCAGGAAAGAGTGGCACACTGTGCGGGCTCAGAGGTCCAGGTTTCCGGCCAGGAAGGGCAGGTCCACCTGGGTGGGCGCTGCACCTGCATCGACCCACCTAGGCCAAGTATATTCAATTCAGCCACTAGGATCAACCAGGCTTGCCCACCACACATCCCCAACTCTCCTAAACTTCACTTGGATCACAAACCAGGCTTTGGCGTGAATTCTTTCTCACGCACAACCAAGGACCGAGGGATATCTGTCCCCAGAGAGATCTGACCAACCCAGGAAGGCTCTTTGGAGGCAGCAGGAGTGGACGTGAGCAGCTGGTGGATACTGTTCAGATGCATGGCTTTCTGCTTGGAAGGGTTTTTAGTCTCAGCTGACAGGATCAGAGGAGGTAGTATGTCTGGATCACATAGTATCCATGTCCACAAATGAGCTGCCCATTCCAAAGTCCTGACAGTGCCTTTGGAAAACACTGTGCTTTGGAATGTCACTCCTTGCAGAGGGCAGTGGGAGTGGCTGGGACCCAGGTATGCTGCCCCTTACTCCCAGTTGCCGGTTTCTGGATCCTGATTATATCTCTCACAGGATCAGTTAGTGGGCTTGTTGTCTGCCTCAGGCTTTGTTCACCGAGGTCCTCCAGCTAGGTGGTGGTGTGTGTGCATGAGCAGAGGCTTCCTGCCAATCCACCATGAGTTGAAGAGCTCCCCTGGTGTGGGCTCCGTGAAAGAGGTGCCCCAGACAGCAGGACTACCCAGGAGGGTGGGCCCTGCAGGAACCGGAGGGCCTTTCCCCCTGTGGAATGACCTCAGAGCCCCGCCTCTCTCACTGTCCAGCTGCCGGGGCTGTGGACCCTAAGCATCATGCCTGACACAGGAATAGACACAGGGTGAGGCGACTGCAGCACCTGCTTTTGCTGGTTTAATCCAGCCTGAGATCATCCTAGCATCAGCCCTCTGCCAGGGTCTTTTTTTTCTCCCCTTTTATAGGGGCTCATACAACAATAACCACAATACATGCAAACATCACTGATATAAGGCACATTTGTACATTCATTGCCCTCATTATTCTCAAAATATCTTCTCTTCACCCAAGCCCCTGGCCTCAGCTCCTCATTCCCCCTGCCCCCATTCTCACTACCCCTCCTCATAAATCCTTCATCATTTACTAATTATTATTTTGTCATATCTTGCACTGTCTGATGTCCCCCTTCACCCCCTTTTCTTTTGAGGTTTTATGTCGATCCTTGTCATCGGTTCCCTGGTGCCAGCCTACCCTCCCTCCACCCTCCCAGCATCCCCATTCATAACACTGGTCCTAAAGGGCTCATCCACCTTGAATTCCCTGTGTTTCTAGTTCCTATATGTCCCACTGTACATTCTCTGGTCTAGTCAGATTTGTAAGTTATAATTGGGATCTTGATAGTGAGGGGAGGAAGCATTGAGGAGCTAGAGGAGAGTTGTGTTTCACCGTTGCTGTCTAGTACCCTGTGTAGGCTTGTCGCTTCCCCAAGACCTTACTTAAGGGAATGTCCAGTGTACTGCAAATGGGTTTTGGCTCTCTACCCAGCATTCCCTGCTCATTCACAATGAGATTTTTTTGTGCTGACGATGCCTGATCCCTTTGACACCTCATGATCGCTCAGGCTGGTATGCTTATTCCATGTGGGCTCTGTTGTTTCTGAGCTATATGGCCGCTTGCTTACCCTTCAGGCCTTTAAGACCTCAGACGCCATATCTTTTGATAGCAGGGCACCATTAGCTTTCTTGACCACATTTGCTTATGCAACCGCTTAGACTTCAGGGAACGTGTCGGGAAGGTGAGCATCATAGAATGCCAATGTAATAGAACAAGTTATTCTTGCAATGAGACAGTCCTTGAGTGGAGGCCCAAAAGCCATCTGCTACCTTAATAGGAAACCTATAAAGATATGGACATAGGTGTATTTCCCCATGCTCACAGATAAATATATTTACATCTGTGTGTGCCTTTCTTTAGACCTCTATAACTGGCCCGTGCTTCCTAGGTCGCTCTGCTATACCCTTTCATTTCCCTCTGTGCCCACTGCCATACTCAGACTTCATTTGGGTTTCAGTAAATCCTCTTGGTTCCTTCACCCTTGATCACGACCTACCAGGATTCCTACAACGCCCTCACCTCGGATTTGCCTTGTCTCTGGGTTTCTTAACATCACTCCCTTTCCCCCCAACTCCCTCTTTCCCGTGGCCCTCCACCGAAGTGTTGGTCCCCTTTTTCTCTCCTGCAGATTGTGCATCCAGCATCCCTTTTTAGACATACAGTAGAGGTAATAACATGCACAAACACAAGACAGAGCAAAAGCAAGCACCAAAAGAAAGAAAACAGCCAAAATCCAATGACCATTAAAGAAAACACAACTCATCAAGAAAGGAAAGTTCGTAGTTAGTTCACGGACTGTTTGTTGGCCCTTAGCATTTTTTTCCAGTCCAGTCTGTGTGGGCACCAAGTCCTGCCCCCAAAGTCCTCCTTTGGCATTCCCTGGGGACCTTGTTGCTCCACTTCCTTGCTCTTCTGCTGCACCCCCTTAGTGCTATGCCTCGGTGTGGCGGGATCCGTTCCCGCACTGTGTCTCCAGTGTTGTCCCTTCTAGGGCTATGGGTCTTTGAGGGACGTCGTGTCTCATCTTGGGCTGGCCATGTGGTCTTCTGTGTGGACTGTCTTCTCTGAGTGGGAACATCATCCTCAAGGCCTGGTGGGCGAGGATGTGCTCCACTCTCCCCTCCTCCCCCTTCGTCTGCTCCGTGTTCTCCATCAAATATGTCCCTCTCCCAGAGCTGCAGATTCAGTGCCATCCTATGAAAAAACATATTCGGGCATGGGAATGGGGCACGGGGGGGGGAGGATCTGCTCAGCTCTTTTGAGGGTCCAGGAGAGGGTGACTGCTCAGCTGGGCACAGGCATGTGGGGCTCTGAGCTCTGGCTCCAGACACTGGTTGGGAATGTGGCTTTGTTGTTAACCAGTTGTGTTCCTGTGGGTCAGTACCTGTGTCTTTTTGAGTGAGTTTTCTCATCTGGAAAGTAAAGGTATGCCATGGTCTAGTGTCCCATGTCACTAAGTGATCGAGAGGGGTTAACCAGAACCTGATTCAAACCATGTGCACATGTCAGGCGCATTCTAGATCTGGGGTGGCGATTCAGAACCCAGGACAATGATAATGTCCAAGAGGTGATATAGGTGGCTTCGTATTGAAACGGGAAGCCCACTGTGGAGGTTTTGTCCTTCCGCTGATGGCCACTTCAACTCCTGCTAAAAGAGTTTCACTGGCTCAACAGCCGAGCCGGGAGCCAGTGCCATGAAAACCATGTGGCTAACTGGGACATAGGGCAGAGAGACATTTTTTACCTTGATGGCTTGGGAAGCCCCCCAATCTCCATGCAAACCTTCTGGTGTGAGTACTTTGGAAGCAATCATAGGCTGACAGTAATTCCAATCTTTCCTTTGACAATGTGTCCGTTCTCTTTTTTGAACCTGAGAAGATGGCCCCTGTGTCCTCCAAGACATTTCCTGGCTGGCCCCCGACTTGGACAATTAGCACGGGATCCTGGGGGCCAGTGAAACAGAGCCCTGACACATTCCTTCAGCTTCCTCAAGCGTTATTGTCTCTCGCTTGGGTTTTTCTAGGCGAGGACGAGGCCCGTCCTCTCTAGTGGAGGTTTGTCTGTCTCTCCTGGGCTTTTCAATGCAATGGTTTTTCCAATGTCTGTCTCTTCTGTAGTAGGCACCTGGATCCTTCCTTCCTCGGGGCTTGGTGGTGCCACAGGTCAGTCTCTCCGTGAGTGGTCCATGATCTCTTTTCCTGAGTCTATGGTGTGTCTCATGGCAATTCCTAGTATTTTAGCTATTTCTTTGTCTCTGTTTTGGTAGGGTCATCTGTGTTGTGATACACCCACTAAGACACTTCTACCAAATCATGAAGTTTGTTCCCTTCAAATGCTTCCCATTTCTTTTCCATGTCTGAGGCGGGCTGAGTAATAAAGGCAATACTTATTTCCCTCTTGTTCTCGGGGGCTCTGGGTCCTTGGGGGTACAAAGACCGCAGGCTTCCATCAGCCACTCTAAAAAGGCAGGCAGGCAGGCAGACAGACATTCTCTTGTAGGCGCCTGAAAATTCTCACTGACCTTAGATAAATGCATAGGTTTCCTAGCTGTCCCGCAGAGGCCCTGCAAGAGAAACTGGTGATACCTGACTAAGCCCTCGGGGCCTTACTGGGAGTTTGGGTCCCACATTATTCGTGGAGTGGTAAAAAGAGTTTCTCTCCAGTGGGGAGTGCCCGCTGGCTGACCATCAGGTCTATTGACTGCTTTCTGGGCCTCTCTCTTGAAGGGCTCCCGTTCTTCTGTTGTGAACAGCACCTGGAGGAGTGGCTGGCACTTGTCTGAGGTGGGCTGGTGCATGTGGAAAAGCTAGTCTAGCAAAGAAATCAGACCTTGTGGTTTCTCAGACAGGGGGTTTTGTTTATTCCAATTATGCAATCCCTGGGGAAAAAAAGGTGACATAGACCCAAAAAGGGACTCGGGGGGTTTTCCCCAGGTGTTTGGGTTGCTTGCGTTAAGCAGAGAATGCTGCTGACCTGTGATCCTTCTTGGGGGGTGGAGAGGACATGCCAGTCCTAGTGCACGTGTTGGGGGGTGACTTTAAAATGGGTGGTATTTCTCTTTCTTTGGGCCCCCATGAACTGATAGGCAGGCAGCGGTCACAATGGGTCTTAAGCCAGCTATCCCGCTCCGGAGTCGTCCTGCAAAGTGGGATAAAGACAACGGGGATGGGGAGGGGAGGTGAGGGACGGCCTCCACTTTGGTGGCTTTAGGAACTTGAACCGGTTGTCTTTCCTGGTCATGCCATGTTTCGTGAAATCTTGGAGAAAAGAACCCATTCTGTCGGGGGAGGGAATAATTCTTTTATATATGCTGGCTTACTAGTGGCCCTGTCAAGTCATACATCAATTTTATCTAACCCTGACCCTGACCCTGACCCTAAGACTAACCCTAACCCTAACCCTAACTCTAACCCCCTAACCCTAACCCCCTACCCCTAACCCCCAACCCTAACCCCCTAACCCTAACCCCCTAACCCTAACCCCCTAACCTAACCCCCTAACCCTAACCCCCTAACCCTAACCCCCTAACCCACTAACCCCCTAACCCCCTAACCCCCCAACCCTAACCCCCTAACCCTAACCCCCTAACCCTAACCCCCTAGCCCCCTAACCCCCTTACCCCCTAACCCCCTTACGCCCTAACCCTCTAACCCCATAACCCCATAACCCCCTAACCCCCTAACCCTCTAACCCACTAACCCCCTAGCCCCCTAGCCCCCTAGCCCCCTAGCCCTAGCCCCCTAGCCCTAGCCCCCTTGCCCTAACCCCCTAACCCTAACCCCCTAACCCTAACCCCCTAACCCCCTAACCCCCTAACCCCCTAACCCTCTAACCCCCTAACCCCATAACCCCATAACCCCCTAAACTTCTAACCCCCTAACCCCCTAACCCCCTAACCCCCTAACTCCCTAACCCTCTAACCCCCTAGCCCTAACACCCTAGCCCTAACGCCCTAGCCCTAACGCCCTAGCCCTAACGCCCTAGCCCTAACGCCCTAGCCCTAACGCCCTAGCCCTAGCCCTAGCCCTAGCCCTAGCCCTAACCCTAACCCTAACCCTAACCCTAACCCTAACCCTAACCCTAACCCTTACCCTTACCCTTACCCTTACCCTTACCCTTACCCAGCAGAAGACCTCACCAGAAAGCCAGCCTTTGGTGGTGGTGGTGGTGGTGAGCCATTTTCAGTATATAATGTCTGCCTCTACATTTTGCCAGACCTGTTAGATTGACTAAGGACCCTTGTGGCATAGTGGTTACAAGTTTAGCTGACATCCCAAAGGCCAGTAATTTGATACCACCATCAGCCCTGTGGCAGAAAGATGGTGCTTTCTGCTTCCATGAAGTTAGTCTTGGAGAGTCACAGGGACAGAGCTACCCTGTACAATAGGATCCTGTTCAACAGGGTCCCTCACTATGAGGTAGTATTGACTTGATGGCCATGAGTTTAAGGGCCATTTTGGCTTCCTTTTCAAAGGAACCTCATTCAGTGAACTGACTCTTTCTGGTCAATCCTCTCCTCTGACTCTGGTCTGAATGTAGCACTTCACCTGGGGAGTGAAGAGGTCTGAAGCTTGGAGCTGCCTCCCAATGAAAGAAAGTAAACCATGATAGTTCATAAAGGCACTTGTGCAAATTGTAAACCACCAACCTTGGCTTAATTCCTTTTTTAATTGGATAGAAAGTACTCTAATTATGTGGATGACAAATAAACCAAACATATATATGTGGATACACACATACACACACACACAAATACACACACACACACACACAAGACGGATGTTTAGGGGCATCTACCCAGCTCTGTCAGAGAGATTTGTCCCAGGTCTGGGCATAGGAGTCAGTCTTCTTGCATTTCAGTGTCTGGCTCTGTAACTGACCTTAAGCCACATGACCTTGATCAGATTGCTTAACATCTCTGAGCCATTTTGGCAACACCGTGTATCAGGGCTGAGAAGGGGCACTGGGGGTAAGCCCTGACACATGATGGGGGAGGGACTCAGCCAAAATAAAGCATACAAGGGTAATGACCATGGCATTCTCTCCAGTGTGGGCTTCAGAGCAGCTCTGGTTCTAGAAAATTCCACAGAAATAATTTTACCAACCTGGGCATTCAGCCCTCACGCCAAACTTAACATGTTTCTAATCCACACAATGTTTACAACTTTGGGTTCTCATCCCTCTACTTCTTCCAAGAGACCAAGGAGAATGGAGTGTTTTAGCAATATCCAGGCCACATGACCATCTTTCTAAGTTCTTAACTCACCTTTTCCTCTCTCAAGCAAAGTTTAATGTTTCCATGAGTGTCCGTGGCTATGATAAAGAATATGTGTTATGGGAGGTAATCAGGGCCTGTGCCTTCCATAAACCAGTTGCCAAAGACTCTTTACAGATAGGTAATGGTAGGCCCATATGTTTTACTTACCTATTGCTGCTTAGTGACTTTCAATCCCACTCGGTGTATTATTTGCTCATAATTTTGTAATTTGAGGAAGGTTTGGCTGGGGCAGCACATCTCCACTCCATGTGGCATTGGCCAAATCAGCTCAAGCAGCGAGACCCGGCAAGATGGGTTTGCTTTGGTTCATAGGTCTAGGGCCTGGGTTCTTGCTGTTGCATTGGCTCCCCAATTTCCCTCCATGTGATCGTATCATGTGCTTGCCTTTAGCGTCCTCACAGCAGGGTGATTTTCAAGATAGATTTTTTTGTCAGGATAGTTGGGCTGTAGGCCCATTGACAAAATCCCTTAAAGGAATTAAATTGAATGCACAATTTAATACGTGACTGCCAAATATCCCCCAGAGCACACAAGTTGAAACCACAAGACTTCTCCCTAAGAGAGGTTCCTTGTAGCTTTTGATTGTCTTCTAAGTCCCTTTTCCTTTTCCACAATAATGTCTGGGTTGCTTTATCAATCATCTTCTTTTTTTTTATGTAGCACTATCTCTGGCTGTTTAGTCCAAGCCAATGCAGTTCCTTCCCAAAGTTACTGGGTTTCCCTTGCACTGGATTACATGATGCATTCCATTTTATTAAAGCCATGTCCCCACGTCTCTTTGAAATGGGTCCCTCTCTGTTTTAAGCTGCAATTCAGCCTATTTACACTGTAGCACAGCCTTCTGGAGACTCTTAGAAAACCCTTTGTGTACACGAGACTGTCTACAAGGCACTGGATTACATTCTTTTGTGATCTTAGTACAGGGCATGAAAGTTATCTTCTTGATCTGATCCAACGCAGAAGTCATGCTCATGCCATTTCTATTTTGGGACATTATATTTTGGCAAGAAAGACTTGGGGTTGAAAAATAGATTTTGTTAGGCAGATAGGCAGGAATGAGCTGCCCATTGACGCATGCCCAGGAGAACCAAGCATAGAACAAAAGCCTAGGTTTTCCCGCTGGTGGGTACGGATGGGCGTTAAACCTGGATCAGCCCACCTGGGCCAGGTGATTGCAATTCAGCCAATGGAATCGACCTGGGGTCATTCGCCCTGCCTCTCCCCGGGAATCCTTGAAAAGGCAGGAGCGAGGGGGAGAAAGTAAAAACTGGGGACAGGAACTGGGGAGAGAACTTGAGAAAGAACATGAGACAGGTCTTTTTTTGGAGGAAAACTTAGGAGAGAGATCTTTGCGTGACCTCGAGCATTCTCTGCCAGGCTGCATGGTGGGGAGGAATCCTAGGGGAGCCGCGTAAAACCTGAAACTTCTTTAAACTTTCATTAAACTCACTTGGATCACGAGCCAGGCTTTGGCGTGAATTCTTTCTCATGCAGAGCCAAGAACTGAGTTGTAACTCTAGCCCGGAGAGAGATCTTACAATTTATATTTAAGTCCAGCAAGTCCCTGCTCCTTCATAGTTCATATTTTCTGCTAAAAAAAAACACATAACTAAACCCCAAACAGAAGTAACTTCTTTAGCTTTTCTTTACCCTTTTGTAGTTTATAATTATTTGTCTTTTGCCTCCATTGTTAATGACGCTGAGAGTTCAGATTCTAGATAAAGCAGAAGAATGTCACTGCCACCCAAAGTAGTTGTTCTTAGTGTTAGTTGGTGCCCAATCAATCCCTGCCCATCCACTCACTTGCTGCCATTGAGTCAATTCTGACTCATGGCAGCGGAGTATACTTGCCCTGGTAGGTTTCTGAGACTATACATCTGTACAGTAGAAAGCTTCAGCTTTCTCTGTCAGACCAGCTGGTAGTATTGAACTGCTGACCTTATGGCTAGGAGGACAATATATTACCAGGGATCCTTTTCAAGACTGTGCCCTTTCAGAAACAGATCACCAGGCCTGCTTTCCTAGGAACCTGTGGGTGGGTTTGAAGCATCAACCTTTTGGTTAATATGCAAGTGCTTAACAAATGGGCTTTATCCTGGTTTGGAAAACCTAAGTCACTGGTCTTTTGCCTAAAGAGTCACTTTCAATGGCCCTGGGTTGTTTCATGGGAAGGGCCAGTTCAGGGGCTCCCGGACAGATGGTGGGGCAGGATCCTTATTTATTAGGGCCATATTGGGTGGGGCGGCAGGGAAGTGTGTGTGTGCTGTATGTGTGTGTAATCTGCATCTTTAACAAATGCCCCCCCCACTCAAATGAGAAACACTGGCCCCAATTGTCCTCTGCCTCTCTTGTTGCTGCCTTTTTTGGGATTTTTCTGGCTTTAAGCAGCCCTGGAGGCCCCTCCTATCTAGGCAGGAAAAGGAGCCAATAAATAAGATCACACTAAGGTGCTAGAGAGTGATAATAGCTAATCCCTTCCAAGGGCAATTGCTCTCCTGAAAGAAAGAAAAAAGAGAGAAAGAGAGAGAGAGCTCAGGGGCTTGGGGGGAGCAATTTAACTCCAATGAATAGTGTCTCCTGGAAGAGTACTACACTTTGTCGCTGCAATGGGAGTCATATATGAACATGTGTGTGTGTGAAACCCCTCGCATCAGTCTCTTCTTCTGCTTTTGTGTAAATTGGACTTTAAACACATTCTCTAGGAAGTGTTTGAATGCCTCTGTTTATGGAAGCTTCTTGACAGAAGGGGAATTTTGTCTCTTTTGTTCAGTGAGAGAGCCCCAAGGTCTGGCATTTAATAAGTAAGTAGCAAGCTGGTTGAATGAATGAGTGAATGAGTGAGTGAGGTAAAGAAGCCTTCTGCAGCCTTCCAGGTCGAGACTGCCCCCCTCAGAAGCCTGGCTCTTGTCTAAAGTGAGGTACACCTCTCCCTCTTCCCATTTCATGCTTCCCCGTGGTCTGCCTGGGATTGAGTGAAAAATGATTTTTCATGCACGTCATCCTCATTATATCATTATCCCTCAGAGCAAAGCTCTCTGACCACCCTGAAGACCTGTATTTAATGTGAGGAAAGGTGATTTAATGGAGTGGAGAGTGCAGCATAAAACAGACAACCCTTTCAGAATAGCAGAGCAGGCTGTCCCTCCAAGGGGAAAGGGACAAAAAGGGAAAAGAAAAGAAAAATGGCGAGGGAGGGGGGGCAACTCTCACTCTCCTAATAGGCTGAAATAAGAAGTCCTTTTGGTCAGCTTCATCAGAAGACAAACCGGAAAGGGGCCCCTTGCCCTCCCCGCCAGCACATAACTGACTTACCATGCATTTTACCTTGGAGCTGATTATGCTCTGAGTTGAGGCAGACGGGGAGAGTTTATTGACATATGGTCTCCCTTCACACATTTCGTTACAACCAGACATCAGGGTCAGAGCTGCAGGATATTAAAGGATTTGGAAGCGTTATCAAGGAATGGTACATATTTATCAAAACCAGGGTGATATTACAAAGCTGGGTTGCTGCTACACCTGGGTGTGTTATGTGATTAAAAATAATGACAATGCATCCTCTTGATGGGCTTTGCACCTGGGCGAATACTGAGCAGGTCTGCTGGACCACCCTTGGTAGAGAATTCACACCTAACCACCCCTTTGGTCTCAGAAGAAAATTGTGGCTGCTAGCTCACACTTGGAATCCAGGTAGGGTGATGTTTAAGCACTTCACTGTTAACCGAAAGAGCAACACTTGGAATTCACCAGCTATCCTGAGTGAGAAAGATGTGACCATGTGCTGCCACAAAGATTACAGCCTTGGAAACCTTCCGGGAGTTTCTTCCCTGGCCTACAGGGTTGCTCGAGTCAGAATTGACTTCCATGGCATTGAGCTGTTTTGAGTTTTGAATGGCTGAATTGGAGACTTCAGGATTGCAGGAAGATTTGAGAACAGCCTGAGATATGCAGGCGACCAGCCTTGCTTGCTGCAAGGGAAGAGGAGTTGAAGCACTTACTGATGAAGTTCTAAGATGATAGACTTCAGTATGGATTACAACTCGAGGTTAAAAGAACAAGAATCCTCACCACTGAACCAATAAGCAACATGATAAACAGAGAAAAGATTTAAATGATGAAGCATTTCATCTTACTTGGACCCATCCACAACCAACGCTCATAGAAATATCTGTAAAGAAATCACTGGATAAATTGCTTTCAGTGAATTTGCTGCAAAAGGCCTTTTAAACATTTTTTTGAACCAAGGTGACCTTGTCACCTTAAAAACTCAGGAGTATCCTATCCCAAGGCATGATTATTTTCATGTGGAAGCTGGAAAATACGTAAGGAAGTCCCACGAGAAGAATTGATGCATTTGAAATATGGTCCTGGTGAGGAATATTGAATACACCAAGGAACATCTAGGAGAACAAACAAATCTATGTTGAAAGAACTACAGCCAGATTGATTCTTAGAAGCGAGGATGGTGACATTTGTCTTCATGCACTTTGGGTGTTATCAGGAGGGACCAGTCCCTGGAGTTGGGCAGCATGCTTGGTCAAGCCAAAAGGAGGACAAGCCTCCACAAGATGGGTTGACACAGTGGCTCAAATGTAGGAATGGCTGTGAGAAATGCGCAGGGCACCGTGTTGTTTTGTTCTGCTGTACATAGAGTGGCCATGAGTTGGAACCAAATTGACAGCACCTGGTTACGCAATGGACTAATGGCAACATCAACCATTCAAAACCACCAGCCACTCCTCAAGAGAAAGATGAGGCTTTTTTACTCCCGTAAAGAGTCACAGTGTGAGAAACTCACAGGGGGAATTCTACCCTGTCATATAGGGTCACTGTGAATCAGCATTGACTCTACGGACGTGAACGGCAACAACAACAACAACAACAACAAAACGCACTAATGGTGGCTGGGTACATGCGCAGACACCCATCCACTCGCACTGGAGCTAAGTTAGTGGTTTCAGCAGGAAGCTTACCTCGGTGGTTTCCAGAACTCCCCTGGGCTGAACCAATTTACACGAGGTCCTTCAAATATTCCTGGTACCCCGGGCATCTTTCATTTCCCAGAGTTGGTTGCATGACTTAAGGCTTGATGATCATGGGGCCACATGAAGGACGCCTATGTACTCCAACCACTGCCTTGCTAGAGAGTGCTGTGGACAATTACCTTTAAGTCAGCCAGCTCCTGACTCATGCGGACTCCATGCGCTACAGAACTCAATGCCCACTGGTTCTGCCCCATTCCTTCAATGGGTTGTCAGCTGGGGGGTTTTCAGTGGCTGATGTCTTGAAGGAGTTCACCAGGCCTTTCCTCCTAGTCTGTCTGTAGGCAGAAAACATCGCTAAAATCTGTTCAGCATCATAGCAATATGCCAGCCTCCACTAGCAGTTAGGTGGTAGCTGTAACAGGAGGCGCACTGGCCAAGAATCAAACCCAAATTTCCTGCATGGTTAGTGAGAATTCTGCCATGGAACCACCATTTCCTCTCTCCTGGTTTCTAGTGTTTATGTGTATAAGATTTCAGTACCTTCTAACAAGCAGTAAGTAAGACTGCACCACGGGTCACCTCTATTTAGCTCTCCCCCAAATTTTTCCACATGAATTATAAAGTGTGTGACAGTTATAATATGTTTCTCTTTTTAAAAATTGCTGGGTGAACTTAAAACAGCACAAGGAAGTGCCAGCATAGCAAAATGATACCCACCTGCTTATTTATCTTAAGAGAAGAAAAGTCGTGAATGCATTCACTCAGGTGAAAATATCATTCATGGAAAGAAGTGCCTAATGGTCACCAGGACCCATGGTTAATCCAGGCGTGGTCATCTGATTCCAATCGATCAGACCTAGCTATAAATCACTTATATGTCTGGGTAATTAAAAGCAAATATAAATTTTCAAAAAAATAACGTTGCATGGGATAGAAAGAGAATACATAACAACATCAGACATAAATATGCCTCCAGACAAACTCATTGTGCACATCCAGAATACATAATGGCTCTTGCTAAGATGCGTTTCCCACTAGACCCTACCCCAAGCCAGTAAAAGCCAGAAACTCTACAGTAAACTGTGGATTGAAATGGGAGCTGTGTCTCTAGACCTAATTTGGGGCTGTTCGTGCTGAGGACTCACCAATACCTGCTGCAGTGACAACAGTCCAGGTGAGAATAAGGAAATCTGGATGGCAGCCAGGATATAGGATCACTGAAACCTCAAATTGCTTCTAGGCGAGCATGGCCTAATGGGCTTCCATTTCTGCACCTCTGGCAGGAGGAGTTTGTTCTGGAAAGTAATGGTTTCTAAGGAAGTATTTCTTAAACTTTCACATGCATGCACTTACCCAGGTTCCTGGAAATCTGGCTGGGGGCAGATTCTGATTTTGTGGGTTCAGGGTGGGGTCTAGGATCCAGCAGTTCTAGAGGCCCTGGTACTCTTGGGCTGTTAACCACAAGGACAGTAGTCCTAAACCACCAGCCACTCCTTGGGAGAAATATGAGGCTGTAGAATCCGGGCAAGAGTGACAGTCTGGGAAACCCACAAGGGCAGTTCTACCCTGTCCTGTAGGGTCACTATGAGTCAGCATCAACTCGATGGCATTAGCGTGGGAGAAGCTAATGCTGATGTTGCTGGTTCCTTGACCTATCATACTTTGAGTGGCAAAGTCCCAAGGGCCTTCCCGGATGTGATGGCCAAAAGCAGTAGTGTTCACCCTTGGTCATACTTTGGAATCCCTTAGGAGCTTTCAAGCCTCCCATTGGCCTGGCCCCATCCCAGACCAATGAAGCAAGGCTTAGTGGAAGCAGGATTCAGGTCACGGTCAGTGAGAAAGACCCCTTGGCAATGCCAACGTACAGCCAGTGCAGAGTCGAACTGGTCAACGACTCCACATGATTCCATATACTTTGGTGAAGCCAGCTGTTTGGGCAAGGTTTTCAGAGTTACCACCCATGTAGACTTGTTGGTGATAGTGCATTAAATAGGGCACATGCAGTGCATTGCATGAGTGGCCTATGTCATACAACCACATCAGGGGGATGTTGAGCCAATTTCTCTGGGAGACCAAGGGTGTTGGCTCCATCCTGAACGTTGGCAGGGTAATGGACTGACACAGAGGAAACTCATTCTCTTTGTGGCGGTGCACTATTGGGTCCTTCACAGAAGGCCAAGTCCATGGCTGCAGATGCAGATGCTCACGGGGCTGAGGGAGCAGGTCAAATCCTAAGTCCGAGGTGGGTGTTTGCATATTTACATGCCCTCACTGCCATCAAGTCCATTCCAACTCACAGGCCCATGGGACTGAGTAAAATGGCCCCCGTGGGTTTCTGAGACTGTGATTCTTTAGAGGAGTAGAAAATCTCCTCTTTCTCCAGAGGAGCGGTTGGTCATTCAAACTGCTGACCTTGAGATTAACAGTCCAACTCCTGACCACTCTTGCCGTCAGAATTCTATTTATATATATATATATATATCCAATCCCAAAAGAACTCCACATTTTCAAATCATTATTGACACTCATGGCCTTTTTTCCTTTATAGCCATGCCTTTGGTTGAAACACAGATATAAGAGAAATATTTATCTACTTATAGGGGTACAAAAGGAACTTTGGTGGCATAGTGTTTGCATGTTGGGCTGCTAACACCAAAGTCAGCACTTTGAAACCACCAGCCACTCCGTGGGAAGAAGAGTCTGTCTACTCCTATAAAGAGTTACAGTCTCAGAAACTCACAGGGACAGATCTACTCTGCCTCATAGGGTCACTATGAGTCAGTATCACCTCCCTGGCAGTGAGGTAGATTTTGGTTTCATAGAGATACAAGTCAGTCCTGAGCTGCTAAAGACAAGGTTGGCAGTTTGAACCCACCAGCTACAGAGAAAGAGGAGGCTTTCTATTCCCATAAGGAGCTACAGTTTCAGAAATACCCACAGGGGAAATTTTAACCTCTCCTGTAGGATCAATATGAGTCAGAATCGACTTATCGGTGCTGAGCAAGTGGAGGGGACCCTAAAGAGGTTCCGGTGGACCTTAAGAGTTCTACTAATTGTGCATGCTCTGTAAAATGTAAACCAAGATTTTACTTTTGCAAACATTATTTTTTCTAAACACGTCTAACTGTGAAACTATACTCGCATGTGGGTCTTTGAACCTGGTCAGTGGTCTGGGGAAGTGAAGGGCCCTGACATCCTTTGTTGTTGTTAGTGCTGTCCAGTCATTCTGACATCACAGGGACCTTCTTTGCAACACAAGGCAGCACTGCCCGGTCCTTTGCCAGCCTCAGGGGTAGTATGTTGGAGCCCATGGTTTCAGCTACCGTGTCCTCCAGTTCACCAAGGAGTTTCCTCTTTGTGCTTCTTACTAAACCCGTTTCGGAGGAGTCCATTCCAACTCACGGTGACGCCGTGTGGGTCAGCACCACGGGACCCCACAGAGCTTTCAAAGGCTGGTCGTTCAGAAGTCAATCAGCAGGCCTTTCTTCTGAGGGGCCTTGGATTTGAACCGCAAACCTTTTAATCAGCAGTGGTTGAGCGTGCTAACTGTTCACATTACCCGGGGACACCCAACCCTTCTTACCCTCATCGCTTCATAGGTGAACCATCTCCATTCCAAGAGGGCAGAGAAGATAGATAATACAGCCTGAGCTGCGTATGTCAGGTCCAAACTTTTCAGTGTCATGGAACAAATAGCCAAAATCCTTGATGAAATGGCTGGGAAAACTCAGTCCAAATCATTCCAAAGAAATGAGTAGCGGTGCACTCTTGGGAACTTGCGCTGTGACAGCAGCCACCAGGGAGACCCGGGTAGTCCAGAGCCTTGCCACTCCAAATATGGTCACAGACTAGCAACATCAGGAGCTTGTTAGAAGTGCAAATTCTCAAGCCCTACACAATGTCCACTGAACCAGCGTGTGCAATTTTCCAAGACCACCAACGGATCAGGGTACCTGTGAAAACCAAACCAAACCCATACTCACTGCTGTCCAGTCGAGTCAGACTCAGAGCAGCCCTATGGGCCAGGGTACAGCTACCACTGTGCATTCCCAAGACTGTAATTCTTTAAAGGAGCAGACAGCTTGTTGTTCTCCTTCAGAATGCCTGCTAATTTAGAACTGCTAGTTTGGTGGTTAGCAGCCCACTGCCTAACCGCTAGGCCACCAGGGCTCCTTTTGTGCTTGTGAGAGGTCGAGCAAATACCATTAGCAACTAGAGAAGAACCTGGAAGAAGAAGAGCAGGGTCGGAACTGTGAGTCAATTTGGTCATTAGCACATTTCTGTGTTCACTTATTCTCTTCCTTCCCTTGTGTATTCAGTCAACAATTCTTCTTTGAACATCACCTCTGAGCCAGGATCTGTGATATGCTAATTAAGTTGGTTTAGGAAAGGGGTCTGCCTAAGTAACTCCTGCTTCCTGGCTTTTCCTGCTTCCAGATCCCCTCTCTTGACTTCCTTCCACCTTAGAAGCACATCCTTACATGTGCAGCTGATCCCTAGTTCAGGACCGGAAGTTACGTGTTGGCATGCATGCTCATAGCTCGCTCAGTGGGAGTGCAAAAAGTCAATTCCTTCAAGAGCCTAGCACAGTCTGTAAGGTTGGGATGGTGTTAAAAGTGGTGGGGTTGGTGTTAGTTCCCATTGAGCCCATTCTGCATAGGATGCCTTCATGTGACAGAGTATAAATGTCCCCATTGGGTTTCCTAGTCTGTCATCATTACCAAAGGAGCCCCGGGGGGTACTTTAAGGGAAGTGTTGGACTGTCAACTGCAAAGTCAGGGGTTCACACCTACCAGCTGCTCCGCAGGAGACAGATGAGGCCCTCTGCTCCCATGAAGATTTACAGCCTCAGAATCCCATGATTGGGTCGCTATGAGCCAGGGTTGGTTCCATGACAGACCCAAAGCCCACTTTCTGTCGAGTTGATTCCAACTCATGGTGATCTTATATACTTGTTGTTGTTGCTGTCGGGTGCCATTGAGTGGTTTCTGACCCAAAGTGACCCTATGCACAACAGAACCAAACACTTCCAGGTCCTTCCCCATCATCACATTTGTTCTCTTCCTGAGTCCATTGATGCAGCCACGGTGTCAATCCAGCTCGTTGAGGGCCTTCCTCTTTTGTGCTGCCCCTCCACTTTACCAAGCAGGATGTCCTTCTCCAGGCAATATGTCCAACATATTTGGGAGGCAAAATCTTGCCATATATGCTGTCAAGGGCACTCTGGCCTGACTTCTTCCAAGACAGATTAGGTTGTTCGTTTAGTAGTCCATGGCAGGGTAGAATTTTCCCTATAGGTTTCTGAGATATTATGTCTCTATAGGAATAGATAGCTTCATCTTTCTCCCACAGTGAAGCTGGTGGGTTAGAACTGTTGACTTTGCATTTAGTAGCTCTGTGAGTAGTCCGCCATGTCACCAGAGGTCCTTTGCGTTTGATGGCAGTGGGGTGGAATGCTTACAATGGCAAGACCTTTTTCTCATGTATTGCTACTGACCGCGGTCTAAAGCCCAAGTGCTTAGCCATTGGGCCACCAGGATTCTTCGTGGTAAGGATGTGTTCCTGCCAAAGTTCATGAACACTACACAGCAGTGGGGTTTTGGAACTGCTAGGTAGTTTAGCTTAGGGACTGAGGCATCCATTACGCATGGTCAGCAGTCTGAGCCTTTGTCCCATGAACGAGTGGTACACTGCGCATGCTCAAAGGCTCAGGTTCCCAGCCAGGAAGAGGAGGTACACCTGGGTGTGTTCTGCAACTGAATTGGCCCACCAAGGCCAGGTGAATTCAGTTCAGCCAATGAGTTCAACCAGGGTCACCAGCACGCCCCACCTCTTGGAGTAATTTAAAAGGCAGGAGCACAGAGCAGACCTCGTGACTTTCAGGGAAGCTTCTAAGGAGATGCACATTTCTGAAGAGCCCTGCAGGTGCCTTTATAAATCTGAAACTTCTTCTAATTCTCATAAAACTCACTTGGATCACAAACTAGGCTTGGAGGTGAATGCTTTCTCGTGTGTAGCCAAGGAGCAACGTATATCTCTATCCTGAGAGATCTCACAGAACCATTGATTGCCCTGGCATGTTTTGGAGTCCTGATGGTGTCATGGTTATGCTTTGTGCAACAGTTTAAAACCACTAGCCACTCCACAAGGGAAAGATGGGGCTTTCTATTCCTATAAAGAGATACATCCTCAGTAACTCACAGGGAAATTCTACCCTGTCCTATAGGGTTGTAATGTGTCAGCATTGACTCAATGGCAGTGAGTGAGTGAGTGCCCTGGCAAGTAAGCCTTGGGTATCTACATTGACTCCCAGTTTCTGGTTAGCTTTTCACCACTTCACCCCATGAACTTGAACTGCAGTGGATGAAGGTTGGGAGCTCTGGCTCTGGGGTTGCTTGCTTGAATTTTCACATCATGGCCCTGCCCGTGATGGGACCTTTGACAGTTGGGCAAATGAGCTCAAGCCCGAGTTTCCTTTTCGGCAGCATAGGCTGAGGAAGGAGATGTCTTCTTTCTTTTGTGCTAACTGACTTTTACCAGTTAGAGTGAATTAGATATTTCCACGAGGAAGATCAGGGAGAAGGGGGAAGGATGAAGCAACTTGGATAGACGTGAAGGCAGCGTGAGTGGTCAGAGAGAGATGAAAGGACCACCATGTCACCTTTGACTACTCTTAGTGAGGCTGGCTTGGAGTGCAGGAGACAGGGAGAGTGAGGACACGGGCTAAAGGCAGTGCTCATTCATTACTTCCTGGCAGAGTTCAGCCTTTGGCATGTTTGTTGGATGCTGGCGCTGTGTTCATCCAATGAAACTTCAAACTTCTGTCCTCTCATTAACCCTTTGTCTCTCCTTTGTTCACGATTTAGAACTTCTATTCTCGGGTTCTCTTTAGAGCCCCAGGAAATCAGAAGTCACAAGTCACTTCTGTTTACAGAGAGGCCCCCAGCATGCAAAGGCAGGAGGGTGTGTTAACAGCACACTGGTCCAGTGGCTGGTCATGCCCATGCAGTACATTCTCCATCCCTTAGCTCAACAAAAGGAAAATCACCAAAGAAAAAAAATTTTTCTTTTTCATGGATATTTATTTTTCAGTTCCCTCCCTCACCCATAATCTGTGTGAATTACAATAGAACACGCACACACACACATACACACAATTTTCTGCCAGAATGTGTTACTCCAGTACATTCTACCCTCCTCCCTCACTGCCTCCTACCCTTTTTTCTCCTATCTACTTTCTTCCCATGACACCCAATGGACAGGTAGGGGAAATCAAAATAGACCCCAGTCTCAAATGTAGTTTAAAGCTCACTCACGCCCTGCTATTGTGCCAGTTCTGACTCATAGTTACAGGATACAACTGTCCTTGTGGATTTCTGAAACAACAATTCTTGTGGGAGTTGAAAGCTGCCCTTTCTACAGGAATGCAGCAGGTGCGTTTGAACTGCCAACACTGCAGTTAACAGGCCAATGTGAAGGGATTTTGCCACTTTGCCAACAAGGATCCTAAAGGTAGCATGAGGAGAACATTTATTAAATCTTCCATGGTACACAGGCAAGGGGGAGACCTGAACTACAGCTCTCGGGATTCTTGGTGCCTCGCAGTGGACAGTTCCAGCCGCATCGTATCCAGGCTTCCCAAGATTTGCAGAGCCACACGCATAGTCTTTGCTCCTCACCAGGATTCACAATTGCTTCCTGGTTGCTCAGGTATGTAGGAGTTTAGTGGTTCTCTAATGCAATCATCCCATTTTGCAAAGAAGATGCTGATGCCCAGACCGGGGAGAAGATTATCTGAGGCCACTGAGAAGGACACCATCACTTCAAGTCCTTCTGACCCCCCACAAGTTTCTGCCAACAGCACTGAGCTCTGGGTTACCTACTCAGTCTTTTGAAGCCTTAGCCAGCTGATGCAGCTGCCAGTTGGATTAATCAGGGTATGTGACCCAGAGCTCCTTAGAATGCGCCCCCCAAAATGCAAATTTACTGCATTGAGTTGATACTGACTCATAATGACCCTAAAAGACAGGGTAAAATTTCCCCTGTAGGTTTCTGAGACTAACTCTCAGTCTTTCTCCTGAGAAGTGGATGGTGGTGTGGTGGTTTAGATCTTGCAGTTAGCAGCCTTTTAGCATGAGAGGTAGGGTCACATTCCGGTTCTGATTATGCTCCATTTTCTGAGATGCCAGTGCCGAGGCTCCCCCCCTGCAAATAGAAGTGAGATTTTTCTCACTAAACTGTGCTGGATGGGAAACTTGGGGCAAGTAGTGCATCGCAGCCAAGGAAGATCTCATTGACAGTGCAGTACTTGAATAAGGCAGGAAGACACAGGAGTGGCCATCTGGCGGTGGGGAAAGTGTTCCAGGTAGGAGACAGTCAGTGCAAAAGGCCTTGTGATTGGGTTCTCCAAGCTTCTTCCTGGAACAGCAAGGAGACCACTGTGAGTGGGGCATGACACTCTGTGTAGTGAGGAAAGATGATCACTGTGTGGGCCTCCTGTATGATTGAGAAGCCAAGGGGAATTTTTAAACCCTAAGCCAGATCAATCCTCAAGGAAGCATCAGTGAAGACATCATATGACACGTTGCATTGGCTAAATGTGCTACAACAGATCTTTTAAAAAGACTGAAGATCAAGTATGTTACTTTGAGGACACTGCCTGATCTTGTGCCAAATCTCGCCATGGTTGTTAGGTTGCAGTCCATTGTTGCAGCCATGGTGTCAGCCCATCTCCTTGATGGTCAGTCTCTTCTCTTGTGGACGGACCTTCAGTTTTACCGAGCATGATGTCCCTTTCCATGGACTGGTCTTTCCTGATAAAATGTAGTAGCTACCAGATTGGATGTCATACCTTTGGAACAGTGGTTCTCAACCTTCCTAATGTTGTGACACTTTCATATAGTTCCTCATCTGTGGTGCTCCCCCCAACTATAAAATTATTTTTGTTGCTACTTCATAACTATAATATTGCTACTGTGATTAATCGGATGACCCCCGTGAAAGCATTGTTCGACCCCCCCCCACCCCCATGGGGGTCGCGACCCACAGGTTGAGAATCACTGCTCTGGAACATTTTCATCATAGAAGAGAGTCCGGTGGCACAACTCTGAGTTAGAGGGTGAGACGGGTTATTTGACATTCATTTGCTGATGTGTTTGCGAACCCAGTGGAAACACTCGGGAAGAGCATCTTCTTTAGCCATACTCCTGGATCATTCAAATGCCATCTCCCCTGTGAATGCCTCACTCCATCCTTGGCTTTCCATACTTGCCATATGAAAATGGGATAATATTCAATACTTAGCATTATATATAACCCAGTATTTGGTAGTCTGCCTCAAACAGATGCGAGTCTCTCTCTTTTTCTACTAATATTTAATTTTGATATGTGAAAACATACAAAGCAAAATCTGTTCCATTTCAACCCTTTCTGGACACAATGTTCAGTGACATTGGTCACACTCTTCATATTGAATTAACATTCTTGTTCTTTCAATTCTAGGTGTTTCCTTTCTTTTTATTAATCTCTCTGCCACAACCCCCTCACATATATTTTGAATTATCTGTAGCCCATTTAGATTTGTGCTGATTTTTTAAAGACTGGAATACTCAAAGATGCAATCCTTTAAGAGCTAAATTGTTATTTAGTTTAAAGATGACTTCAGGGGACAGTTTCAATTCAAAGTTTTAAGAGTAACTCAGGGTCATAGTCTCTGGGACTCTTCCAGTTAAGTAAGTCTACATATTTAAAGAATTTTAAATTATGTTCCACAAGGTTCTCCCTTTCTATCAGCATCCTTAGGAATCATGGTGCTACGGTGCCTGCTAACCTCAAAGTCAATAGTTGAAACCACCAGCCACTCTGCAGGGGAAAGAAAAGGCTTTCTGTTTCCTTAAAGAATAGCAAGCGAGGAAACCACAGGGGGTGTTCTATACTGAGTCAAAATTGACTCCATGGCAGTGAGTTTATGTTGTTATCAAAAAAAGAACACATTATAATGGGGGCTCTGACAGATAATATAACAACCCATAAATCAATTAGATCAAGCGAGTTTGTACATATGCTGCCTCAAAAAGATCATTAATAATACAGGAAAGAAAGAAAATACTATAGTGGATATCAGAGGGGACTGTGAAACTTGCTCTTGAACCTAAAGCAGCTAAAGCAAATGGAAGAAATGATGAAATAAAAGAGTTGAACAGAAAAATTTGAAAGGCCAGCTTGAGAAGATAAAGTAAAGAATTATATTGTAACATGTAAAGACCTGGAATTAGGAAAGCAAAAAGGAATGAGTACAGTCAGCATATCATGAATTGAAAGAACTGAAGAAAAAATCCAAACCTTGGATTAAAATGTTGAAGGATTATTTATCAAACTATTGAATGATGCACGGAGAATCCAAAGAATATGGAAGGAGTATACAGAGTCTCTGTACCCAAGAATTAGTTGAGGTTCTACTAGTTCAAAAGGCCAAGAGGAAGTTGAAGCTGCACTGTAAGCATTAGTGAAAAGCAAGGAAGGGATAGGAATGGAAATATTTCAACACGCTCATGCAGTGATAATCCATGTCAAGAAATTTGGAAGATAGCTATCTGGCAACCAACTGGAAGTGATTAATATTTGTGTCCATTCTAAAGAAACATGATGCAACAAAATCTGCAAATTAATGTAAAATAACATTAATATGACATGCAAGTGCAATTTTATTGAAGATAACTTTAAAAGTAGTTACAGCAATATGTCAACAGGAAGCTGCCAGAAATCCAGGCTGTATTAAAAGAGGGCATGAGGCAAGGTATATCAATGCTGATTTCAGATGGACCTTGGCTGAAAAGAGAGGATACAAGGAAAATGCTTACTTATGTACTATTGACTATGCAGAGGATTTTACTGTGTATCATAACAAACTTTGGGTAGCATATGAATATATATGAGAACAATGGGAATTCCCGTACATTTAATTGTGCTCCTGTGGTACCTGTACATAAACCGACAGGAAGTGGTTCGAATAGAACAAGGGGCTACTGCGTGGTTTAAAATCAGGAGATTGTGTGTTGTGGTTATATCCTTTCACCATATGTGTTAGACAGGGTTCTCTAGAGAAACAAAACCAGGACATTTATGATTTGATAGATAGATAGAACACGAAGGACTATAACAGCTAATTAGTCCACATAGCAGTACAGAGGACTCAGTTTAACTCACTTCCATGCAACAGTAAATATGGCAGTACAGCCAGGCAGCAAACTGCAGAACTAGGTAAGGCAGCCACACACTGGTCTGGTCACCAGAGAGCAACTGAGAGATAGGTGTGGTTTACTGAGCCATTTATCTCTTTGCCCACTAATCAAACTGCAAACTTATTAATCCCACATGTTCTTATTGGCCAGGTTGGCACTATAAACCTACCTATCTATCACACTATACTTATTCAAATAATCTGAGAAGCTGCTCTGTATGAAGAAGTTGAGGCATCTGGATTGGAGGAAGAATCATTAACAACCTGTGTTATACAGATGACCCAATATTGCTGGCTGAAAGTCAATAGACCTTGAAGTACTTACTGATAAAGCTCATATAGTACACCTTCTGTATAAATTAGTCTTCAACACTAAGAATACAAATATCTTCTCAACTTGACAAATATAAACCCACAACATCATTACAAATAGAGAAATGTAGCTAAACTCTATTTTACTTGGACCCACAATCAATACTCACAGAAGCAGCAGTCAATAAAATCAACGTATTTCAATGGAAAAATCTGTTGTAAAAGACCTCTTTAAAAAGTGAAAGAGCAAATGTTTTACTCTGGGTATTAGCAAGTTATGCCTGCTTTTAGCCTTGATATTTTTAATCACCTTAGATGCATGTGAAAGGAGTCTTAATTTCAGTGTCTGGTATGAGTTGAATGACTAACAGCAAGGTTGGTGGTTCAACCCACTTGCTGCTCCACAGAAGAAAGAGGAAGCTATTTGACCCTGTAAAGATGTACAGCCTTGGAAACCCTATATGGTCACTATGAATAAGAATAGACTTGATGGTAATGTTTGACATATGCATGTGAAAGATGGACCATAAATAAGGAAGACTGAAGAAATATGATGCCTTTAAAATATGATGTTGCAAATAATATTGAATATACCATGAATGCCCAGCAGAACAAAGAGGACTGTCCCGGAAGAAGTACAGCCAGAATGTATTTTAGAAGTGAGGATGGTAAAACTCCATTTCATATACTTTGAACATGGTATCAGGAGAAATTAGTCCCTAGAAAAGGACAAAATACTTGGTCGAGCATCATCAAAAAACAGGTAAACCCTGAATGAGATGGATCAACACAGTGGGTGTAACAATAGGCTAAACTATGACCATTGTGAGGATGTCACAGGACTAGAAAGGCTTTTATTCTATTGTGCATAGGGTCACTATAAGTGGCAGTGCGTGAGTTTTTGTTGATTAACAACACTGGGATATGAGCAATGTCCCCATGGCATATGCTAAACTGTCACCATGCTGGACACAGTTGATCTTTGTGGCTTTAGATTGTAATTATTTAGAGGGTTATGATTCCACTGAATTTTTTTTCTGTGTATTCAAACTATTCCATCCTAAGGTTCCACAGATCTATCCAAACCAAGCTCACTGCCATTGAATCACTGCTAACTCATATCGACCCTACAGGACATGGGTAAAATTGTACCTGTGAGGTTCTGAGACTGTACCTCTTTACAGAGTAGAGTCCCATCTTTCTCCCGAAGAGCAGCCGGTGATTTCAAAATACCCACCGTGCAATTAGCAGCCCAATGTGTAACCAAGAACTATTCAGGGAAGCTAGAGGGAGAGCATGAAAAGAAATGAGTAGTTGAGTTGATTGGATGCACATCCATCCCTTTGTTCTACTCTCTATGACTTTTTCTGAGTTCATTCAAAATGTAAATTAAGACACAAAATAGAATTCTACCCAACCCTGCTATATGCCTAAACAGTATCCATTTTTCTCATTCTTACTACTAATAGAAGCTCAATTTTGTTTAGGGTGATAATGTACCTATTAAATCGCTCACTCCTAGGCTCCCTTGCAGCTATGCATAAGCATTTGACCCAGTTTGGGCCAAATATGTGTAGGTGAAAGATACTGAGTAGGACTCCCAAGAAAGTTTTTGTTGTTGTTTAAGGCAAAACACTCGTCTGGCATAACCCATTTCATTTTTGTCCTTGCCTCTTCTGCTGTCATGCTCCCTAGTCAGAATATTGAAGGATGGGAGAGTCACATAGGTTACATGAGTTTGGCAGACCAAAAAGCATGCATTCTCCTATATCCAAGATGAGTCCCTGAGCAAATACGCCAGACCTAGGCTACCTATTTCAAGACTTACTATTGTATAAGACAAACCCTTGTGTGGTGCAAAGGGTTAACACAATTCACTGCTAAGCCAAAGATGCCTTGGAAGAAAAACCTGGCAATCTACATTTAAAAATTCAGCCCTTGAAAACCACATTGAGCACAGTTCTACCCTGAATCATATGGGGTAACTGTAAATCAGAATCAATTCAGTGGCAACTGGTTTGGTATTTTTGGTGTTAATATAAGAAAAATGAAGCTTTTGTGATTAGACCACTAGAGTCGGTTTGTTTTTTCCCATGTAGCCAATGCAATTTGGACTGATAGAGAAATAATTAAAAGAATGTTGAGTTAAGTAAGCGTAATGATTATGGAACTAATCATTTAGCAATGGGCTGCTAACCACAAGGTCAGTAGTTCAAATGCACCAGTCGCTCAGGGGAAGAAAAGTGAAGCTCTCTGCTTTCTGTAAAGGTTTACAGTCTTGGAAGCCCTATATGGGGTTGCTATTATTTGTAATCAACTTGATAGCATTGTATTTGTTTGAGTTTGGTGACTAGTATGTAAGCTTTGAGGGGGTAGTAAGAGATACTTTGAATACTATTCTTAGCACTATAGGTATGTCTTTTGCAAATGGATAAATGAACAAAAGCGATATTCATTTTGTGTTTTCTGTAGTTTGCCTTATTCTTCCAAGAAGATTCCTCAGGTGTTAAGACCCAGTCTTCTCTGGCATACTTGAATAAAAGAATAACTGATAGACACAGACTTGAACCCTGGCCTGTGTGATCTTGGGTGTGTCACTGTTTTTCAATCCATTTCTCATCTGTGAACTGGGGATTACACACGAAGCCCACAGGGTTGTTTTGGAGATTCAGAGTAATGTGTGTGTCTTGGATTGAGTGCCCTTGCATGCCGAGCTTATTCCTCAGGCCTGGGTGCAGGGAGTCTAATTGAGATCTGATGGCAGGGAGTGGGAATAGGATAGCGGACGCAAGACTGAGTTAGGGGGAGAAGCAATCACAATGGGAACGGGGTGTTGAGGCTTTTAATGTAGGATACAGGGGCTTGATTCCCCCAGGACTTCTGAGGAACATGGGTTCTGTCCTAGAATTGTCTACCAGAAACAGGAGGCTGGGCTCTTCTTCGCCTGTAGTGGTGTTGAGCATTCCTCCTAGTAAGGTGACCTCTCCTACCTTCCTGGGTTTGGCTTTCCATGCCTTTGAAAAGGCTTCGAGGCAGAAGGACATGGAGAGGTTTGTGCTGCACAGTTGTGATAAGACACCATTTCAGCAGGAGCCTGCACATACATAGAGCCGTTCGCCACTGCTTTGATGGATATCAGGAGGAGCCCTGGAAGTGCAGTGGTTACAAGTTGGTTTGCTAACTTCAAGGTCAGCAGTTCAAAACTACTAATTCCAAGGAAGAAAGATGGGGTTTTCTACACCAATAAAGAGTTGTAGTGTTTGAAACTCGCAGGGGGCAATTGTACATTGCCCCACAGGATCTTTATGAGTCGTTATTGACTGGAAGGCAGTGAGATGGTGTCAGAGATGGGTCAAAGAATGTGGCATGGCAACTCTAAGAATCTGCTACAGAAAGTGCATGGGATAGATGAGTTTATTGTGCTTGAGCTTTTAAAACCATCAAACGGGCAACAGTTAGAAAGACAAACATACCAAGTGTCATTGGAGATCCGGGGAAAGCAGAGAAACACTGCTAATGATGCAGGTTTGCTGCACAGCCATCTGGCAGAGCTTAGTGAAAGTCCATTGAATGGACCCTAGGACCTAGTGAGCCCCTTCTGGGCGTACAACCAAAGAAGCGCAGTCACTGAGTTGACATTCATTCCTCATGACCCTATCAATCAAAGCTGAATGGTCCCATGATGTTTTCAAGGCTTCTATTGGGAAGTAGACAGCCATGCCTTTATCCCACTGTGTGTGGAAGACGGCTTCAAACTACTGACCTTTGGGTTAGCAGCCAAGCACTTAATATCTCCCCCATCAAAGCTCTCTCCTGGATGTATAAAAACAAACAAAACCCCAGGTGATTCTTCCTCATTAGCAACCCTACAAGGCACAGTAGAATTGCTGCTTTAGGTTTACAAACAAAATTCTTACGACAGCAGACAGCCTCTCTTTGCTCCATGGTATAGCTGGTGGGTTGGAACTGCTCACCTTGGGGTTAGCAGCCCAACGCATAATTCCTGGGTATATAGGCCAAGCTATTTATCCAATTCACAGGGCCCTTGGGGCATTTTTACAAGAATGGTCACCACACTGAGGCCTGCAGTAGAGAAGAGTTGGAGCCGAATTGGATGCCAATCAACAGACAACTGAAGAAGGAAACAAAGGAAAGATGATGATTGCTCATGACCAAGTGGCACGCAGCAGCACATGCAATTGATATGCAGCATGGCAATAACTCTTAATGACATTGCAAGGAGTTGAAAAGGTCAGAACTGAATGAGATTTATATTGCAGTACCATTCATGGAAGCTGAAAGCCCATTCACTAAGCAGCATGGTCTAGTGCACATGGCTATATGCCTATAAGGACACACACACACCAAGCACCCAGCAGGGGGTATTAGTCTGAAGATGGGAATGGAAGTGATGTGAATGTGGAAAAGGAGGGACAAAACACAAGCAGGGCCTGACATTGATCAGGGTTCACGGTGTGCTATAAAGTAGGCATGATTAATCACTTCCCTGTAGCAGAATGCTGAGCTAGATTTTTAAAGCAAGTCGAGTGCCTGGAACACAATGGTTGTTAGCTGCTGTTGAGTCAGCCTCCAGTCCAACTCACTGTGACAACCAGCTCCCAGTGACTCCATGGGCAATATTCTCGCTGGTCCTGCACCATCTCTTTGGTTGTGCATCAGATTGTGATTCACAGGGGTTTCCGTTAACTGGTTTTCAGAAGTAGAATGCCAGGCTCTTCTTCATCGCTCATCTTAGTCTGGACACATCACGGAAACAGGTTCAGTCTCATAGCCGCAGCCAACCAAGCTTCCCCATTTCAGTATCATAGCAACACAGAAATCAGTTCAGTACCACAGCAATAACGAAGCATCCCCCTGACAAATGAGTGTTGGATGCACATGAGTTGCATTGTCTTGGACTCAAACCCAGATCTCCCACATGGAAAAGGAGAATTCTACAACTGAACCACCAATTTACCCTCAGAATATAATAAGTATCCAGTAAATGGTTATTAAGAATGTGGCTGCCAGGAAAATCCAGCAATTTCCTGCCAATTAACACTAATATCTTCCCCCACACACTAGAAGGCTGCAGAGGAATGACTTTCGCCATGGCAGCCCTGGTATCTAGACAAGGGACCCTAGCACTGAGCCACTGAGCCCCAGCAGGCTGGGGAGCAATGTCAAATTGGATGAGGGACAATCCTGGTTGAATTAGTTTCCCTAAGCTCGCAGGGCAGTTTAGCATGTCCACTGCTGTGTTCAGAATAGCCATGCGATTACCACCGAGAGAAATTCTATATGCTTTCACACCCCATGCTAGTCGTTGCAGCCATCGTTGAGTACAGTTCATGCTCATCACTATCTAGAACTCACGGTGACGCTGTGGGTGAGCCATTGGGCTGGTAACCTCAAGGTTGGCAGTTCAAAGGCACCAGTTGTTCTCTGCGAGGAAGGTGAGATGATCTACTCCTGTAAAGATTTAGCCTGAGGAATTTTATATAGGGTCACAGTGAGTCAGGATCAACTCAATGGTGTGGGTTTGGTTTATTAGACCCACCATCAGATCATATTTAATGTATTTATTAACATGTATATTTGCCACAAATCCAATGTCTTTTATTTTTATCACTGCATTTCAATACAATTTGTGCCTTTGTGATTCTGTATTTCATTGGAGGTATTTGGAAATATTATTCTGGGGAGTGGGCAGATGTTCCATAGCCTTTCCTAAATGCCAAAAGGATCCATGGGGTTGCAATGGTTAAGACCCTCTAATAGAGTTTATCAAAGAGCCCTGGAGGCACAAAGGTTAAGTGCTCAGCTGCTATCCAAAAGGTTGAAGGTTTGAACCCACCAGTGGCTCTGTTCTTGGAAGAAAAACCAGGCAACTCATTCTTGTAAAGATTACAGCATAGAAAAGCCTAGAGCAGTGGTTCTCAAACTTCCTAATGCCACAACCCTTTCATACAGTTCCTCATGTTGTGGTGACCTCCACAACCATAAAAATATTCTCATTGCTACTTCATAACTGTAATTTTGTTACAGTCATCCTGTGCAAGGGTCCCACAGGTTGAGAACCATTGGTCTAGAGAGCTCTGCACTGATGCATTGAGTCAGTATGAGTTGGACTGGACTAGAAGGTTCCTAACAAAAACACCAACAATCATTTTTTTACCATGACCTTGTTAACTCAAAAAGATTAATAAGCAAATTCACAAATGAGGACATCCAGTTGCCCCTCCAAACTGGAGAAGCATGAGTTAAATGGTGACCCTTACCCCACGGTGTCCTCCAGCTGGTGCCATGGTGCCTTTATTCCCTCTGCCTCTCAGTTCTGTGGAGAAGAAGGGGAAAGGGAGGGAAATAAAAAGAAAGAAATGAAAAGATAATTTTCCCAGCTTCTTCACATCACTGAATTGAACTTTAGTTTTAATAAAAGTATTATGAAATGTAAATGGTGCTTTCACTATTTTGCTTTTAGGTGATATTCAGAGACATGGTGCTGGTAATTATTTGAGCCGGGGAGGTTAGTGTGCAGATTTTCTGAATATGGTTGAGCCAGCATGTCCCCTTCCAGGCCTAGCATTTCCCTGGGCTATGAGAAGTTGTGGACAGTCTACCCTCTTCTTCCTCTGACTTCGCTGCAAACCATGGACACACTGGTTCTGACTTCACCTGGCTCCAGTACAGAAAAAATATACTCTTTGCATAATTGTAGTGCTTGCATTGGAAGGCACCCAGAGACAAATCTCTCTTCTGGTGGCATAATGGGTTATGTGTTGGGCTATTAACTGCAAGGTCAGCATTTGGAATTCACCAGTCGCTCCTTTGGAGAAAGATGAGGCTTTCTTCTCCCATAAAGAGTTATAGCCTTAGATGAGTATAAAAACTCAAAATGCATTGGCAGAGATTCCACAGAGAATAAGTCTCCATTAAATCCCCTGGGACCATTCACCAGGGATGGGATTAAACCCTGCTCACCGTCAGTACATCAGAAAGTGTATTGTTGCAGATAAGATTAGGTTAAAAATTAACATCTTATCATTTGTCTTTACTCTTAACACGTTTTTCATTTGTTCTTTTTTTAATTTTATGCTTTCCTTTTTATTGAAAAAAGTAACTAATGTCACTAAACCAGTAGATAATTTGTTAAATGAGAATCTAATCGGTTATGTAAACTTTCACTGAATACATAACACAATTTTATTTTTTCAAAGAGTTATAGCCTTGGAAACCCAGGAGGCCGGAGTATTTTCTCTCGATAGGATTGTTATGCACCCAATGGCAAAGAGTGTTGTTGGATTTTGTTTCTTTATTGTTTTCTGTAGCTATGGTGGTGTATAGGGGTTATGTGTTGGGCTGTTAAACGCAATGTCTGAAATGGCAAATTTGAAATCCCCAGCCACTCCAAGGGAGAAAGATGAGGCTTTCTACTCCCCTAAAGAGTTCCATTCTCAGAGCAGCCAGTCCACAAAGAGAACAAATGGCTGGCCCCACTATGAGACATGATGCTCCTCAGTGACCAAGGGTGATACAGGGGACAATACTGGAGACACAGTGTGCGAATTGCACCTAACCTGATTCCACCACACCGAGGCAAAGTGTGGTGGAGTGCAGTGGAACAGCAAGGGAATGGAGTGGCAAGGTCCCCAGGGAATGCTGAAAGTGGACTTTGGGGCCAGGTTGTGGTGCCTCAACAGACTGGATTGGAAAACACTCCTAAGGTCCAACAAATGATCCTTGAACTAACTACAAGCTCCTCTCTCTTGATGTGTTTTGTTTTGTTCTTTGTCAGTGGTTTGTTTTTGTTGTCTGGCTGTATACTGTTGCTTTGTTTTCCTCTGTCTTGTTTTCGTGCATGTTAGTGTCTCCACAGGTCTGTCTAAATAAGACAGGGTGGATGAACTATCTGGAGGAAAAACAACAGGACCAACAGTTCCGGGGGCACTTGGGATAGGGGGAGGTGCGGGGAGGGGTAAGGAAGTGGTGTTAACAAACACAGGGAAAAGGGAACAACATGGGACTCAAAATGGTAGTGAGGGGGAAGTGGCAGGCCTGGTAGGGAATGATCAACGGTAAGGTTACGTAAATAAGAGGTATAGCTGTAACCCAGGTGGGGACGGAGCATGGTAGTGGGACAGGAGGAAAGTCATTGGAGATGGAGGAAAGAGCTAGGAGTCAAAGTGCATTTATAGAAGTCTAGACAAAGACATGTACATGCAAATATATATATATATATATATATATATATATATATATATATATATATATATATATATATATATATATATATATATATATATATAGATGGGGAAATAGATCTATGCGTCTATATTTATAGGTTTAGTATTAAGGTGGTGGCAGGACCTTGGGCCTTAACTCAAGCACTCCCTCAATGCATGAATACTTTCTTTTATTAAATTGGCACTCTTCAATGCTCATCTCCCCCACACAACTGCTGAAGCTAAAACTGGTGAACAAGTAAATGTGGTGAAGAAAGCTGATGGTGCCTGGCTATCAAAAGAGATAGTGTCTGGGATCTTAAAGACTTGAAGATAAACAAGCGACCATCTAGCTCAGAAGCAACAAAGCCCACATGGAAGAGCACACCAGCCTGTGTGATCACGAGGTCCCAAAGGGATCAGTTATCAGGCATCAAAGAACAAAAAAATCACAGCATTGGCTGCACACCTCCATGATACGATTGCCAAAGACAAACGGGTGCATAAGCAAATGTGGCGAAGAAAGCTGATGGTGCCCGGCTATCAAAAGAGATAGTGTCTGGGGTCTTAAAGGCTTGAAGGTGAACAAGCGGCTATCTAGCTCAGAAGCAAAAAAGCCCACATGGTAGAAGCACACCAGCCGGTGCGATCACAAGGTGCCAAAGGGACCAGGTATAAGGCATTATGCAAAATATATACATATACCATATATATGTTATATAAATGGTGTATATATATATCATAGTGAATGAAGGGGGAAGTGCAGAGTGGAGACCCAAAGCCCATTTGCTGGCCACTGGCAATCCCCTCACAAAGGAGTTTAGGAGAGGAGATGGGTCAGTCAGGGTGCGATGTAGTACCGATGAAAAACACAGCTTTCCCCCATATCCTGGATGCTTCCTCCCCCAACTACCATGATCCGTATTCTACCTTGCAGGACTGGATAGGGCAGAGGTTGTACACTGGTACATATAGGAGCTGGAGGCACAGGGAATCCAGGGTGGATGATACCTTCAGGAACAGGAGTATGAGGGGCGATACTGGGAGAGTAGAGGGTGAGTGGGTTGGAAACGGGAAACAGATTATAAGGAACCACATGTAACCTCCTCCCTGGGAGACAGGCGGCAGAGAAGGGGGGGAGGGAGACTCCGGATAGGGCAAGATATGACAAAATAACAATCTGTGGATTATCAAGGGCTCATGAGGGAGTGGGGAGCGGGGTGGGAAGGTAAAAAAAAAGAGGACCTGATGCAAAGGCCTTAAGTGGAGAGGAAATGCTTTGAGAGTGATTAGGGCAAAGAATGTACGGATATGCTTTATACAATTGATGTATGTATATGTATGGATTGTAATAAGAGTTGTATGAGCCCCTAATAAAATGTTAAAAAAAAAGAGTTCCAGTCTCAGAAACTCACAGGTGCAGTTCTACCCCATCCTATATAGTCGCCATCAACTGGATGGCAGGAAGGACACATAACGATTCAGACCTGGGCTTAGTTTGGGTTCTCACTGAAGCAGACCCTGGCCAAAGACTTAAAGGCAATGAGCTTATTTAGGAAACTCTGAGCATGCAGGTAATGATGTGGGGTTGTGAGCCAGTGGAGGGAAGGCCACCGATAACAAATAGATTGTGCATCCAATTACAAACCTGGGAACCTGCTGCTTAATCACTTAGGAAGTCTCCAGGGGTAGGTGTAGCACACGCCTCTCAGAGTTTTGCCATCCAAGGAGTGAGGGGCCTGGTCAGGGCTGTTCCCAGGGGCATATGTTCCACAACACATTCAGCCAGCACCAGCAAAGGGACCTTCAGAGCTGGGCCTTGGTGACTGAGGCGAGTACACGGAATCAGGAATTTGGGAGTGAAGAGAATGAGCACCGGGAGTGTCTGCTACAGATTGGAGACTGGAAAGTCAACTCGGTGCTCCTCAAGGGGACAGGCGCTCCCCTCTCTGGATCTCACGTTTAACATCGATACACAAAGGTCGATTCTGTGAGGGTCACAGACTGGGGACTCCCATGGCTAAATGAGGACCTGTGTGGACTCTGGTTGGCCTGCTTATTCACTGCCATCTAGAAGATTCCAACTCACAGTGACCCTGTAAGACCGAGCAGAACTGCCCCTGTGGGTTTCCGAGGCTGAAATTCTATATGGACTAGAAAGTCTCATCTCTGCACAGCCCCCTACCCTATCCTTCACCCCCAGCACCCCCAGTGTGACTGGTGGTTTCAAACTACTGACCTTCTAGTTAGCTGCCCAACACATAACCCACTGTGCCACCAGGGCTCTTTGGCCTACCCGGCTTCTATCCAATGTTACTGAATCGCCTTTGAAAAAATCAGGAGGCTTTTCAGAAAACAGGAATTTTGACTTTCTCTAGAAAAATCGATCTGGCATCACTGGAACCTAAACTAGAAGATCCACAATTCCACGTGGCTCTGGGAATCTCAACATTTCTTCCTCCTGCTCAAAGTGAAATGGTTTAAGGGGACCTTTCACAGCTGGTGGGCTGGTCTCCTTTCTAGAAAGTTGCCTCTGTGAAGAAAATGCATCTTTCTTCCCTTTTACCTAGTTGGGGGTGGTGAGGGTAGCAGGAGCCATTGGGTTAAGAAAAAACAGTCCAGGTAGCTTCAGTCTGTCCTGCCAGGTCTTTAGAGTCCAACTCTTTTTTGCTCCAGCTGACTGGCCTGCTGTTTCCAGGGCAGCCCCACCATCTGTTCCCAGATGCAGGGAGGGAGCCGACTTTCCTTCATCACACCTGCCCCAAACTCAGGCCCAGAACTACTGTCTAAACACAGAACAACTTTTGTCTGTGGCCAAATGTGGGACCCCAAATTTCTTTCCTCTTTCCCAATACTCCTTCAGTGACTTGATGACCTGGGCCAGGCTGAGATGAATTAGCTTGCTCCTCACAGCTGGCTGCTGGGTTCCAGTCAACTCCCAGAGGCCACTGGCTGTGCCCATCAGTAGAAGTGGGAGTGGAGAACCCTCAGCTCTTGGCTGAGCAGCTCTGTCAGTCTGTAGCTGTTGACTGTAGCTGGTTCTGACAGCCAGTCTAGCTGGTGCTTTAAGTCATTACAGTCGCTCCACCTCAGCTGTGATTAGTCTAGTCTCTAGCCGCAGAGGGAGGGGAAAACAAAACACCTCAATGACTTTGGATCAGAGTGGGTTATCCTCTTTTAAAAGGCAGAAAGTCTGAATTGGAGGATATTTTGGGGGGTCTCTTTTATTCATTTCACATTTATGAAATAAGAACTAACAGTATTTGTTCCAGTAAGTGGATCAGAACCACCTAAGGGCCCACTCCTTCCACCAGGCCACGCCTCACTAAGAATAGAGGTCCATCACTTGTCTGGCATTTTGTGGTACTGTGGTGACTTTTGTTTTGTGTGATACTGGGAGCTATGTGATTGGCATTTCATATACCAGCAGGGTCACCCAAAGAGCTTCCAGACAAAGAACAGACAATGAAGAAGGAATTGGCTGCCCGCATGGGAAGAATGAGCCATTGACAACCCTATGGATAGCAGCAACACTGTCAGTTACTAGACCCCCCATGAACAACAGAAGAACATTGTCAGAACGTGTGCCAGAAGATGAGCTCTTCAACTTGGAAAGTACTCAAAATACGGCTGAGGAAGAGGAAGAGCTGACTTTTCATAGGCAAGTCTACCATAATGATGCAAATCGAGTATAGCCATCAGGACCTTCATTTGCTGATGGGGCACACTCAAAATGAGGAGAAACAGTTCAAATCGTCATTAATAATTGAAACTTGGGATGTATGAAATATGAATCTAGGGACCTTGGAAGTCATTAAAAATGAAATGGAATACATAAAGATTGATATTGTAAGCATTAGTTAGCTGAAATGGACTGATATTGACCATTTTGAAACAGAAAATCTTATGGTTTACTCTGCTGGAAATGACACAATCAAGAGAAACAACATTGCATTCATCATCAAAAGGACATTTTAAGATCTATTTTAATGTACAATGCTATCTTTGATAGGATGCTATCTAGCCCCCTTCAAGGAGAACCAATCAGTACAACTATTGTTCAAATTTATGCACCAACCACCCAAAGCTGGTGATGCAGAAATTGAATAATTCTACCACCATATTCAGTCCCCAATTTGTCAGAATTGCTATCAAAATACTATTGGAATGCAAAAGTTGAAAATAAAGAGGACAGATCAGTAGTTGAAAAATATGATCTTGGTGATAGAAACCAAGCTGGAGATCGCATGACAGAGTTTGCAAGACCAATAAATTGCTGATAGCATATACTATATTTTCCAACTTCTGTTCTTTCCTCTTTGGTTCCAACATTTGCACTCCAATCAACGATAATTACCAATTTATCTTGATTGTATGTTAGAATTTTGCATGATTAATGATTTCTTCAAACATATGATCAACAACAAAAAAGGTGACCATAAATGTGGACTTCTCCAGATGGAATACACAGAAATCAAATTGACTACACCTGTGGGAAGAGACAATAAAAGAAGCTCAATATCAGCAACTGAAACCAGTCCAGGGTCTGATTGTGGAACAGATCAGCAATTGTTCATATGAGAGCTCATGTTGAAGTTCAAGAAAATGCAAACAAGTACACGAGAGTCAATATACAACCTTGATAATAACCCACCAAATTTTGAGAACATCTCTGAATAAAGCACAGTGTCATTTAAAAAAAAAAAGGAAATAAAGAAAAGATACAAGTGCATTTCAGAAGAGACTCTGAAACTTACTCTTAATCAGAGAGTAGCTAAGGCAAATAGAAGAAATGATGAAGTAAAGAGCTACATAGAAAATTTCAAAGGACAACTCGAGAATACAAAGTAAAATATTATCAAAAAATGTGCAAAGGCCTAGAGTTAGAAAAGCAAAACAGAACATATTCAGCATATCTTAAACTGAAAGAACTGAAGAAAAATGTCAAGTCTCGAGGTGCAATTTTAAAAAATTCTATGGGCAAAATATTGAATGATGAAGGAAACATCTGAGGAAGATGGAAACAATATGGTGTCACTGTATCAAAAAGAATAGAACAACATTCAACCATTTCAGGAGGTAACATATGAGCAAGAACCAATGGTCAGGAAAGAAGAAATTCAAGATGCATGGAAAGCACTAGCCCAAAACAAGATGCCAGGAATTGCTGGAATATCTATTGAAATGTTTCCACAAGCTGATAAAGCACTGGCAGCACTCACTCATCTATGTCAGGAAATTTGGAATACAGCTACTTGGCTAACGGACTGGAAGAGATCCATATGTGTATACATACCAAAGAAGGGAGACCAACGGAATGGTCAAATTATGTAACACTATCATTGGCATCACATGTGAGTCAAATTGTACTGAAGCTAATACAACAACAGTTGCACTGATTCATTGACAGAAAGTTACCATATTCAGCATTCAAGAGCCATCGTGGCACAGTGGTTAAAGGTTGGATTGCAAACCCCAAGGTCAGCAGTTCAAAACCACCAGTCACTCCGTGGGAGAAAGGCAAGGTTTTCTACTCCCATAATGAATTACAGTCTCAGAAACTCACAGGGGCAGTTAGTTCTAGCCTATTCTATAGGGTCAGGATGAGTTGTCATCAATTACAAGGCAGTGAGTTTGGTTTCCCAGAGATTTAAGCCAGATTCAGAAGAGGATGTGGAACAAAGGATATCAGATATCAGATGGATCTTGCCTGAAAGCAGTGAATACCCAAAAGATGTTTACTTATGTTTTATTAACACCCAAGTTATCTGACTGTGTGGATCATAACAAAACATGGATAGATTTGAGAAGGGAATTCCAGAACACTTTGTCTTGCGCATGTGAAACTTGTACATGGATTAAGAAGCAGTAGCAGAAATAGAACAAGGGTAGATTGCATGGTTTAAGAATCAAGAAATTTGTGCATCCAGGTTGCACCCACTTATTATACTTTTTCAATCTGTATGGTGAGCAAATAATCAGAGAAGCTAAATTATATGAAGAAGAACACAGAATCAGATTTGGAGGAAATATTATTAACAACCTGCTATTTGCAGATGACACAGTTTGGTTTGCTGACAATGATGGTGGACTTGAAGCACTTGCTGGTGAAGATCAAGGATTACAGCCTTCAATGTGGGATACAACTCAACACAAAGAAAACCAAAATCCTCACAACTGAACCAAAAGGTAACATGATGATAAATCGAGAAAAACTTGAAGTTGTCAAGGATTTTGTCTTGTCTGGATCCACAAGCAATGCTCCAGGAAGCAGCAGCCAAGAGATGAAAAGATACATTGCACTGGGTAGATCTGCTGCATAAGAGCTCTTTAGAATGTTGAAAAGTTAGGATGTTACTTTAAGCAGGAAGTGCACCTGATCCAAAACATGGTATTTTCATTTGCCTCATCTGCATGTGAAAAGCTTGCCATTGAGTGAAGAAGACCCAGGTAAACTGGATGAATTTGAACCATGGTACTGGCAAAGAATATTGACAGTATCATGGACTGCCAAAAGAACAAACAAAATCTGTCTTGGAAATACGGCCAGAATTCTCATTAGAAGTAAGGTTGGTGAGACTTTGGACATGTTGTCAGTGGAGACCAGTCCCTGGAGAGGCATCATGCTTAGAAAAATGGAAGGGCTGTGAAAAAAGGTTGAAGGCCCTTGAAGAGCTGGATTGACACAGTGACTACAACAAGAGGACTGAGCATAGGAACACTTGGGTGGATGGAGGAGGAGCTGTTATTGTTACATTCTGCTGTGAATAGGTTTGCCATGGACCAGAACCAACTGGATGGCAAACTAACAACAACAACAACAACAACAGGGAGAGACATAAAAAAGCCAAAGTCACTGCCATTGAGTTGACCTTGATTCAGAGCAACCCGTGAGTTTCCCGAGAGTGTAACTTTTCACAGGAGGGGACAGCCTGTTTAACCTACTACTTAGCAGCCCAGCCCAACACCAGGGCTCCACAAGGATAGAGAGAAGCTCTATTAGGGCTGGATAGGGTAGAGGCTGTACACTGGTATATATGAGGGCTGGAGGTACAGGGAATCCAGGGTGGATGATACATTCAGGACCAAGAGTGTGAGGGGCGATGCTGGGGAGTGGAAGGTGAGTGGGTTGGAAAGAGGGAACTGATTACAAGGATCCACATGTGACGTCTTCCCTGGGAGAGGGACAGCAGAGAACCGGGGAAGGGAGACTCCGGATAGGGCAAGATATGACAAAATAACGATGTATAAATTACCAAGGGCACATGAGGGAGGGGGGGAAGGGGAGGGAGGGGGGAAAAAAGAGGACCTGATGCAAAGGGCTTAAGTGGGGAGCAAATGCTTTGAGAATGATTGGGGTAGGGAATGTATGGATGTGCTTTATACAATTGATGTATGAATATGTATGGATTGTGATAAGAGTTGTATGAGTCCCTAATAAAATGTAAAAAAAGAAAAGAGGAGAAAAAAATGATTAGGGCAAAGACTGTACAGATGTGCTTTATACAATTGATGTATGTATATGTATTAACTGTGATAAGAGTTGAATGAGCCCCTAATAAATTGTTAAAAAATGATCCTCAATTCTATCTGAATCCTTGCCAGAGCTGCAAGTTGCCTTAATAAGCACGAGCAAAAAAGTAACTCTGGCAGCAGACCGCTCAGGTTCAAATCCAGGCTCTCTAACTTATTGACTATGTGACCTTGGGCAAACCTGGACCTCTCTGTGCTTCCAAAGACTCACTTTCCAAAAGGGAAGTCATAAGCCAACTTTTCTTATTCCTCACTGGGTTGCTTTGAAGATGAAATGAGACATCTGTCTAAAAATGCTTCTGACCATCCCTTGGTTCTCAGAGCTCCACAAATGCTATGGATGATTGTTATAAGATTATGAATGATTTTTTCCAAGGGTAGTGCAAAAATTAAAATCAGTGCTACTTCTCTCTGACAAAATATAAATCCAAATTTCTAAATAGCAGGGTCTGAACGGATGCGCTGTTAACAGCATCTTGCTTTTCTCCCATCACTTGTCACAGTAAACCTAATAAGAAATGCTGGGCTAGGGCCTGCAGCCAAGCCCCTCACTGGCAGCGTGCAGGACCTCAGGTTGTTGGCAGGCCAAGGGGCATCACAATGGCAAGAGGAGACTCCACAAAGGGCCCCTGCTTCCTCCCCCATGCTCCCCTTCCCCACGTTCAGGGTGAAATGTCAAAATACAATTTTTTTGTCACCTGGTGAAATAATGAGCCCCCATTCCCTTTGCCTTGGTATCATCAGAGCGCAACAGCCACGTGGGGTAATCGCTGTCTCCTTGTTAATGCTGCTCGGTTCAAACATTTTCACAGGCCCTGGCAAAATGAAACCCGTGCTTTCTACCTAGGTGGAGTTTGAGGTGATTCAGCCCATTTGCTTCTGCTGAAAAGGCTACCTCAGAAAAACAGGAAATAAAAACATAGAGGGTGCCATTGACATTAGGTTTCTCGTTTTCTTCCTTTCTTCCCTACCTTCCTTTCTTCTTCTTGCCCTTCTCTTTCTCTTTTCTTCCTTCCCTTCCTTTGATCACATCTTCCTGCCTGCCTTCACCTTCCATCTTCCCTCCCGCACTCCTCCATTTCTTCTTCGCTCCTCTCTCCCCACCCCCACCTTTCGCCATTCCTTCCCTGCCTTTTCCCTTCAGCCTCCCAGTCTCCCTCCTTCACTCTCTCCCTTTCCTCCTTCCTTTCCCCACCTTGTTTTGATCCAGTGATTTGTACTCCTTTCTTCCTCTCATCCCACCCCTCCCCATTGCTGGAGAAACATCAGTTCCTTGTGGCGCTGGTTTCTTGGCGCCAGACCCTGTTCTTTGGGTGTTCACAAGTCTGCTTCCTGTGTGCAAACATAAGACAGACATATGATCAGGGTTGGACAGAAGATGGGATTTGACAGGTGTTCTGCATCCCAAATCTTCAGGAGGCAAAGGTAAAGTCAGGCTCCTGCCTTTAAGGTTATGTCTCCCATTGTAACTGCATCCCACAGAGGCTACTGCCTCCTGGTCACCTGAGGCCTGCTGCCTGCCTTCCTCTAGCTCCTGGGGAATTGGGGGTGCAGTGGCAAGAACAACAAAAATCCCCAGGAGTTGACAAGAAGGGAGGCTGCCTTGCTTGAGAGACGGCCCCCTCACCCACCTGCATGTTGTTGAGATGCAGGTTCTCATCCCTGTGGCTGGGCAAGAAACGCCCCCTCCCCAAACGCAGTGGCTTCAAACAAGGACCATCATCGTGTGGTTGCTGGGAGGCCACTGGGTCGTGCTTGGAGTCTCCCATGAGTTGGCAGTCACATGGGAGCTGGGGCAGGGGCCTCTGGTGACTCCAGTGCCTACACGTGCACTCAGAGGGCTGACAGTTGAAGCTGGCCGTTAGCTGGGTGCTTAGCTGGGTTGTTGGTTGGAGTGTCTCCACGTGGCCTTTGCAGGTGCCTCAGGCTTCTTTCAGCATAGAGTCCGGGTGCTGACAAGTGTCCTGAGAGGTAGCACGTGGAGGCTGGACATTCTAAGGGTGAGCACTCAAGAAGAAGTCTTTGAAGGGATTTTTCAGAAGCTGTGAAGCACTTTGGGGGAGGGAAGGGGGTTGCCCAAACTAGATGTCACAGTGTCATCTTCTCCATAATCTATTGGTCACAGAGGTCATGAAGCATCCCAATTTAAGGGGAAAGGGCATAGACTCTACCTTCCTATAGGTAGCCTGTCAAGGAATTTGGGGGTCACATATGAAGACTGGGAGACCCTGGGTGGCACAAATGGTTAAGGACTCAACGTATCAAGAGGTGGGCAGTTGCACCCCTCAGAAGAAATAACTAATGGCCTGCTTCTAGAAGCCCACAGGCTTGAGAATCCTGTGATGTGTAGTTTCTCCCTGGCACCCAGGGGGTCCTCGGGAGCCAGAACCAACATAACAGCAGCGGGTTGGGTTTTTGTTGGTTTTGTTTGGGCTAATATTAAAACGACTAGTATGAAATTATATATGTATTGTGTTTAACTCTCAGGACTCTGATTATGCTGAAGTTGAACAAAACCGTCTGCCTCTTCTATGAATGCCAGCCGATGGAGGCAAAAGTGAGGGTCTAGAGAAAGAATGAATGTCACATTCCCGTCTTTATGTTTCAGTTGTCCTTAAAGGGCACAGGGAACAAACCAGACGTCTTTGACATGATTTTAGCCTAATGATGTGCTAGTATGATGATGAGCAGCCTGAAAAGTGGTTTTAACTAATGTGATCCAATATTTGAAAAGTTGACGATTTCACATCAAATTTTATATTCTCAGCATCTCAGTTACAAACAGAAAATCAGGCCTTAAAATCCTTGCATTTCCCCAAGGCAACAACAGTCTGGAGCTAGAATTTGAATGTCCCCTGTGGATGAGCTGACACGTGCCTGCTAACCACAGTCCCCATCCATACCTATTGCCCCCAACACAGAGGTTGGCTGCAAGTATCCTTTATCTATATGGCTAAATAGGTTAGTTGGTTTGGATTGGGTTGCTAGTTTTTCCTGTTTTGTTTTTGCTTACTTTTGATTTTTTTAGGGGGGCTAGGAAATGGCGTGTATTTTGGTACCATGTCTTCCAAAGCGAGAAAATAAAACCCAGTAAGCCAAGAAGGTCAAACAGTCTAGATTAATGATGAAAGGAGGAGCTCTGTTGGTGAAGTAGATTATGAGTTGGACTTCTAACTGCAAGATCAGAAGTTCGAAACTCCCCCCACCCCCACTCCACAAGAGAAAGATGAGATTTTCTACTCCTGTAAAGATTTACAGCCTTGGAAACCCACAGGGGCAGTTCTATACTCTGTCCAAAGGGTTGCTATATGTCAGAATTGATTCCAGGGTAGTGAGGTTTTCTGGATTGATATAAATAATTTTTGGTGAGTATTGAAAAAACCAGTCAGTATTATTTTTAATACACATCAAAGAAGGTCCACATTAATTGTTCACACAACCCTGCCACCTTCTTTCTTTATTCCCTTGCCTCCCACTCTCCTTTCTTCCTCCCTATGGTCTTTTATCTCATTCTTTTTCTTTCAAGGGTTAACCTAGGAGTGGGAAAGTCTGACTAATTCTTAACGAAAAGGCTAAATTGGTTTTATTGTTGGTGTTATTACTTGGGTTAATTTTTTTTCTTTTCTCTTCTTCTATTGGTTTGTGTCATGTAACCCAGAAAATGGGGAAGTATTTGGAACATCAAAACACTATCATTTCTCAGTAGACTACAAGCATTAAAGACAACGGAGATAAATACTCCAATAATAACAATAACAAACAAGGATAGCTAGAGAGATAAATAGATAGATAGAAAAACCACAAAATCTGAGCAGTTGTGGGAAGGAGAATGGGACTAGCCCCATGAATAAATATAGGTTTGCCAGAGAATAGTTCTATATACATATTAGCATATACTACAAATATGTCCATGAATATAATAGTGCATCAAGGAGGCATAGTTATGAAAATGTCTTAGCTATAACAAAACCCCTTGAGGGAGCGTGTCCTAAATATGGGGGATCAGGAACATAGCTCTGAGAGACCTCAAGATCAACTGGTACAAACTAGCTCACAAAGACAATGTTCTGTATTCATCAGGGAAGTGACTGGGTCTTCAAAATCTAGTGAGTAGCAAACTAAAAGTCGGTTCTTGGTCTCACCCTATGTGTTGCACAGGGTTCTCTAGAGAGACAAAACCATATTGCTAGTAATTATATATAAATATATTTGTAAAACTAGATATACAATACAAGAAACGAACCACTAAATTATATACAGATAGATAACACAAGAAACTAACAGTTAAATTATAAAACAGTGAGACACTAGCAGTCCTTTAAGGCTTGAGAACCGCCAGTTGCCAGTCCCTTTCTGTAGAGAGAGCTGGGCTCTATATACCCAGGCAGCAAACAGCAAGGCAAGTCACCAACTGTCACCAACTGTCGGTCCCCAGCTCCAGAGACGAACATTCCAATCCTGTGGGATTAAATGGACCTCAACTTACAGGAACACATTCCACAAGCTAGGTATCCCACAGGCAGTGTACCCCCTTTAAATTGAGGCACAGAACAAGCAAGGCGAGGCTCACAAAGCCATTTATCCCTCTGCCCTTCGATTAATCCTACTTGTGTTTATCGGCCAGGCTGGCACAATAAACTATTGCACCCTGTCTGGAGCAAATAACAGTGAAGAAAATCAAGATGCCTGGCAACAATTAGTCCATATCAGTAATGGACTATGCGTACCTCAGCCTCTATGATGCTAAGGTCAGAAGAACTAAATGGTGCCTGCCTATCACAAACAGCTGCTCTGAAAGGGATCATGGTACATGATCCTAGATAGAGTGGGGAGTAATGTGTAAGAAAACTGAAAGTCATACTACTACTACTACCAATAGTAATAATAATAATGATAAAAGATGAGGTTTATTGGTTAGATAGACTAGTGAGATCCCCACTACTATGGTCCTTCATCACCCTTCAGGCCTGGAACTGAATTCAACCCCCTGAAAAATAGACATGTTTATAAAGTGAACCTTATGAGAATCAAAGATTGCAGCCCTCAGTATGGATTACAACTCAATGTCAAGAAGACACACATCCTCACAACTTGATCAATAGGTACCATGATAAATGGAGAAGTTTGTTGTTTTTTTTTTATTTTTGTTATTTGTTGAAGTTGTCACGGATTTTTGTCTTGATGAGGTCTATAATCAATGCTCCTGGAAGCTGCAATCATGAGATCAAATGGCGCATTGCATATGGATACATTTGGTGCACAATACGTCTGTAGAGTGCTAAAAAGCAAGGATGTTACTTTGAGGACTAAGATGCACCTTACCCAAGCCATAGTAATTTAAGTTGCCTCATAAGTATGTGAAAGTCAGACATTGAATAAGGAAGGCTGAAGAAGAATTGATATGTTTGAATTGTGGTGCTGGTGAAGAATATTGAAAGTAACATGGACTGCCAAGGGAACAAACAGATCTGTCTTAGAAGAAGTATGGTCAGAGGGCTCCTTAAAGGAAAGGATGGTGAGACTTCCTCTCACATACTTTGGTCATGTTATTAAGAGAGACTAGTCCCTGGAGAAGGACATCATGCCAGGTGAAGTAGAGGGACAGTGAAAGAGAGGAAGCCCCCTAAGGAGATGGATTGACAGTGACTGAAACAAGGGGCTCAAGCTTGGGAACAATTAGGAGAATAATTCAAGGCTAGGTAGTGTTTCTTTCTGTTTGGCATAGGGTCAATGTGGGTTGCAACTGGCTCAATGGCACCTGATAAGAACAACTACACCAAAATGAATCATAGCACTGAGGAGCACACATTCCTCAGAACCATCAACCATTCAAAAGCAAATAGGCAGTATTTGCCCAAGGCCAAATTCAAAAGGCAGGCAAGGTTAGGGGAGAAGGGTGAATGAAAACAGGAAGCAGAGTTTCAATGGCATGAGTGATCTTACATTGCAGGAGATTGTCATCAATGTCACATAACAAAACATGTATAAATTGTTACATGCAAAGCTGATTTTCCCTGTAAATCTTAACCCACCTTACAATAAAAAGTTTCTTTTTTTAAAAAAAAGACACCATCGTTCATATAATAGACACAGCCAAAGATCTCCTGGACAATCCTAAAATGATCTCCCAAATGATTTGGGTAGTTCGCCCTCCTCAGGGAGTTCTACCCATTGAAACGCTGGGCGGTTATAGCTGCAATTATATTTCAGGCCAGAAGAGGCAGCAGAGGCCTGGTTGTTCAAAAGCTGCAAAACTACCAGACAATGGGCAAACAGCTTCTTTCCACAGACGACTACGGGCTCTGTCATATCCATGTCTGGTGTTCAAAACTTGGCGACAGAATCCAGCCCGCTGGGTTTGGGTGGGGTCTGTTTCTCACCCATGCTTGGCTTGGGATTGTTCTATGGCATCCACAAAGTGGAGTCCTCTCCTTTCTGATGTCCCAAGAAAGCTGTTTTCTCCTTTTTCTCTCTCTGGCCCTCTTCCCAAGAACCCTGGGGATCACTCTGCTTACCTCTGGTTGATGTTTCTCAGGCAGTTACTTGACCTTGGTTCATCTACTGCAGGTGACAATTTGCAAGTAACTGTACCGTCCATGAGCTAGGCTGCGAACTACGGGTTAAAGTTTTTAGTTCACCCAGAGGTGCCTTCCAAGAAGGGCCTGGTGATATGCCTCTGGAAAAAAACCCACCCCAGCCATGGAAAATTCTAGGGACCGGACATCTCTAACACACTTGGGCTCTCCATGAGTCCGAGTTGACTCAATGGCAATTGGTTGCTGGTATTCCGGTAAGTAGAAGACAACAATCTTTAAGCAGTCCATCTTGGATTCATGGGAGAAGGATGGCTTCCTCTGAGAGAACTTATCAGGGCTCCAAGGGCTCAATGATCTTACAAAAAATGAGAGAAACGATGAGCCTGATGACAGAGGATATTGCTATGCAGGCCCCGTTTCAGGAAGCTCAAGTTTCCAGGTCTTTCCCTGACTCACAGTGGAGCCCTGTGAGGTTCCAAATAGAAGGGCACCCTTGCTCCCAGGACCTGGAGCCTTGTAGCTGAGCAGAGCGGTCATGATGAGTAAGAGGACCCAAGGGGGAAGTCAGGGGGCTGCTTCACTTTTCTCAGTGTCAAGCAAACAAATGTTTTGGCAGGAAATTTCTCTTCAAGAGTGTTCTGATTTCTTGAAGGAAATCTTTTTCTGAACCTTTTCCTCAGGGGAAAACCACTCAACTACCTCGGGAAGGAAGATTTTTCTCCTTCCAAGCTTACCAGGCTGTGCTAACTCACAGAGGAGGTGTGACTAGCAGGCAATGAAACTGATTTCCAGACTCCTATGAAAATCAGCAAGTGCTCGGCTGCTAAGTGAAAGGTCGGCAGTTGGAAAACCCCAGCTGCTCTGCAGGAGAAAGTGGTGGCTGACTGTGTCTGACAAGATGACAGCTTTGGAAACCCAATGGGGCAGTTCTCCTCTGTGCTCTACAGTTGCTTTGAGTTGGAGTGGACTTGACAGTGATAGATCTGATCTTTTTCCCCATGAAAATCGGCTTTCACGAATACATGTGCATTCATGGATGTCTGTGTCTGCTTTGGCATGCATGTGCACATATGTGCCTATTTGCACGTGGATGGATACGTCTGTGAATGTGGGCATCTCTATTTACTTTGCCATGTGTGTGCACATGTCTGCCTTTGTCAGTATGCATGCGGGCTGAGGCAGCATAAAGAGATCACAGAGAAACTTGGAGAGAAAGAGAAAAGTAACCTATTTTCTCATGGGTCTCCCATACCTGATGGTCTACTGGCATCCACCACCACGAAGACCAGAGGTCACTTCATGCCATGTGTCCAGCTGCCCATTGCTGGTTGAGGTCAGTCACCAGGGAGGCAAGTCAGACTGGCCTCGCCAACCTACCACCCACCTGCAGGAGTGATTCCCACCATCTGTCCTGGAGCCCCTCCCACCTTACTCAGCCTCCCTAGACCTTAAGTGAAAGGCGTTTCCAACGTTTTTACATAAAGATTTCTGAGATTGACTGAAGAAATGATTTCATTTGACAAAACATGAAGCTTTGAATTTAAAGATTTGAGGCAAGTGCCCTCCAGAGAGGGGGACACAGGATGGGGCCATGCTCCCTTCCGGTATGCACAGGGGTTGCTATGAGTTGGAACCAACTTGATGAGCACCTGCCAGCAACAACAACAACCAGAAATTGTCCAAACTTCTGTGGCCTCAACTCGGAAATGAGAATATTAATATTGCCTCCTAGAAAGAATTCAAGGTATGTACAATTGGTTAATAGGTGTTTGGAAAGTGAGTACATTAAGTGGACTGATGACATTTATAAGGCAATAAGAAACTGAGAAGGCTTCACTAACAGGTGCTTTCACATCTGTAACCAGTAGATTCCTCCCTTCTTCATCTCTTGCCATCATAATCAGCCCCCACACTTTCCAGCCAGCTTGAGGGATTAAATGTTCTGTCTGATCCTACTATAAGCCTCAGCCTCAGAATCAGAGGCTTTACCTGAGGTTTGAGGAGCTATACTGGGAATGAGTGAGAGTAACCTGTCTTTTCTATTGCTCTCCTATCGCTCCCTCTTCCCTAGCCCTTCCCTGTCTCTGGGCCTGCCTTTCCTCCCTAGAGCAGTGGCTTCCGGGAGAAGGGGATGGAAACAATGAGCACAATGAGCACATTCCTGACAAGGCCTCTTACCATGCTATCTTCCAACCCTCTCTTGGGAGGGCCTCCACGAAGTCCTCTTATGTCATCTCACAATAACTTGTTAGATACCATTGAGTGAGCTCCTGACTCATAGCAAAAGTACACACAAGAGATTGAAGCACCACCTGGTCCTGCACCGTCCTCACAATGGTCCTTGTGTGTGAGCCCATGGTTGCAGCAGTGTTGAGGAGATCCTGTCCAAGAAGACTGCCAGTGGGTGGGAGGGGCTGCAGCTTTCAGAGACTTTGGAGGATGCCAAGGTGGATAGTTCACGGCGTATCATATGAGGTCAGCCAGCGGGCCTTGGGGGCCCTTCCCATTATCCATAGATATATGAAATAAATGGAGGCCCTCAGCAAGATGGGCTGCAGACACCTTCAGGACTCACTTGATCCTTGGGAAGCTCCCTTAGCCTTAGGACACCACCTGCTGGAACTGTGGCTTTGCTGCCTCTCCTGGATCTCAACTTCCCTCCTAGAGGACTCCAGCCACCTTTCTCCTTCCAGATCCTTGCAGCAGGAGGCAGATATTGGTCTCTATGCTTTTGCATGTGGGCAGTTTTCTAGGGACAGATCAGCCTCTCCCAAGAATTTGGGTTCACCAGAGTGAGCGTGGCCACAAGTCTGCAGAGCATACGACCAGGCCTCTGAAGAGAGAACTGCTGGAAGGTTTGCCCCTTTTCAAAAGCGCTAATTCCACAGTTGAGAGCTCGTCTCCTGGGGAATCAGCTTGAGTCTCAAGGAGCACATCCCCTTTGACACTGCTGGCAACTCGAGGTGCTCAGGGTCATTTTCTTGCCGTTGGGGAGTGCAAGGGAAATGCTACAATCTGTCCCTTCACATGAACCACCAATCCTTATCTGGAGAACTCTCCGAGATGACAGGGATGGGAGGGAGATATTTCTGGGGCACGCTTTCACCTGCACATCTCTCAGGTGAGTCAAACATTTGACCCCCAAAAGTTGAGTATGATGGTGAGAGTTCAGGCTGGGCGATAGAGTGTCTGGGTTCAAATCAAGAGACTGCACATCTCAGCTCCCATGGTTCTCCTGCATAAAACACAAGCCAAGCAGTTTATCACTTCCCTGCTGAGCATCCTACTGAGGCCAGCTAAACTCATTCTTTGCTGATGACAACGTTGCTTGTACCAAATGGCTTTGCCATGTAGCCCTTAGCAATGGCCAGAAGGGCTGCTCATCAAACCACAGAGCAGGGCTTCTGGCGCACATGCTAAGAAGGGGGCTATTCACAACAAGGTCGGTAGTTCAGAACCCACTAGCTGTTTCTCTGGAGAAAAACTGTGACTGTGTGCTTCCATAAAGATGCCCAGCCATGGAACCCCCCTGGAGAGGGCCATGATGAGCTGGAGTGAGCTCTACAGGAGTGGGATTTTTTACTGTGGATGTAATCCCACCTGGGCAGAGATTTTCTTTGTGACATTAAAGAGGCTGTACTTTACCCCAATCACTTGGCTGATACAAAAGGATTCAATTCAACACTGAAGCAAACCAACTCCATGGGAAGAAGGCAGAGAGCTCCAAGGACCACCAACCATGGAGGTTATTGAAGCCAAAACAAGAATACCGCCCACCAGTCCTCAGCCCCAAGGGATGGACAAAGAGAGCCTGCCCATCAAGCTGGTGCACTGGCATGATGCTGTCAGCCTCCGGTGCTGTGAGAACATTGACTTTGGTGTGTTAAAGGCACCCACTTGCGGTATGTTTGTGATGTCAGCGTGTGGAAACTATGGCAAGCCCCCCTCCCTGCCTCACAGCAGCAAAGCCTCGCCATTAAAACCCCGTGCCTTCTGTGGCGCTTGCCAGCTGTGAGAGGACAGGAAATGCCCTTGGCTTTTCTGCTCCTTGTTGCGACCTCCCGCTGAGGCAGGGAGCAGAGGATGTGAGGTTGGAATCTGTTTTGTTTCATCACTACCCTTTGTCATCTCTCTGAACACTGTCATGTGCTCCTCACCAGTGCTTCGCCCTCTCTATCACCAAGCCATGTGCTCTTTAAAACATGCACACACACACACACACACACACACACACACACCTAATGTTCACATTTTGAGACACATTTGTTTTTAATTCACTAATAATAACAATAATTATTCAAAGCCACTGTACCATCTGAAAAGAAATCTCTATGCATACGCTTAGATCATGGATGCCAACTGCCTTCTTAAAATCATTTCCCAATGAAATATTCAGCAGCGATTATATTAAGCCTGAAGCTGTTCATCCAGTTTGTGTTAATCAAAACAAAAACAAGAGACGAAGGGATCCAAAAGGACATGTAAGTTCATAGACTGAAAGTAGCCCCATCGAGCACCAAAGGCTTGTCCAGAAGGGCAGAGCCACAGGTAAAAGTTATGTCTCTCTGGAGTTGCTGGCATTTAACTAGATGCAAAATGTCAGCGCAGGAAATGGCTTGCCCAATGCAAATACTAACAAGGGAGGCATGTGTTCTTGTGTAAATGGAGCTTCTGCCAACCCGGTCCTTCAGGATCCAGCTCCCATCGCAGCATCCACGGGAAGCACCAGGGGAATGTTCCATTTGCTTATTTTCCCTTTCTTTGCTAAGAAGAAAAAGAGCCTTTGTGGCCTAGTGGCTACAAGTTGGGCTGCTAATTGCTATATCAGCATTTTGAAACTACCAGCTGCTTTGTGGGAGAAAGATAAGGCATTCTGCTCCCATAAAGAGTTCGAGTCTCAGACACTCACAGGGGCAAACTCACAGGGGCAGTTCTACGCTGCCCTATAAGTTGGCTGTGAGTCAGCATGGATTCGATGGCAGTGAGTTTTCTAAGAGTAAGAAGTATCTAGGGGTGTAAAAAGTTAATGAGCTCTGCTATTAAGGGAAACGTTGTCATTCCCAACCCACTTAGAGGAGCTGTGAAAGAGAAGCCTGGCAATCTTCTTCAGAATCCTCGGCCATTGAAAAGTTTATAGAATGTATTGGCCTTGGTTGTTAAATAGATCCAGGTATATGGTGGAGCATACAGGGACCAATGTCATAAAACGGGGTGGGGGTGGAAAAAATCTCTGAGACAGATGCAAAAACTGTGAGGGAATGAGTTGTTGAGCCTGGGGGATCAGGACCATCGTCTCTGGGATTTTCAAAGTTCCTGAGCAATCAGGAAAGGGGCAACAGTTGGTCTCTCCCCATCCAGAGGACAGCAGAAGAGGAGAACTGATTGGGCCCAATGAATCAATGACTAGTGACTCAAGCAACGATCACCCTCCCCCACTGGAGACCAGAAGAACTAGATGGTGCCTAGCTCCCGCTATCGACTGCTATGAAAGAGATCACATTAGAAGGGCTTGATTAGAGTAGAAGGGAAATGTGGGGCAAAACTCAAAATCATGATAAAACACCAAGCTTACTGTTTGGATAAAGGCTGGTGAAATTGCAAGACTATGGTGCTTAGTTACCCTGCAGGTCTGGAACTGAACTCATCATGGCTCGATGTTCAACCAAACAATAGACAGGTCTATAATGGGAACAATGACATTAGAGACATACAAATACCGTAGAATAATAGATCACATGAGATCAAAAGACAGCATTCCCCCAAGAACGAAGTTCAAAAAAGTTGAGAATGAAGGCAGCTTGGAGACAAGAAACAAGAAGATGTGGGGGAAGTGATGGTACATTGTGGGAATTGCTATCAATGACATGAAACAAAATGTGTATGCATTGCTCAATGGACAGCTGAGCTGCTCTTTAACCTTCACCCAAATCACAATAAAAATGTTTTTACTAAAAGAAAACATCATGGTTCACTTCTACTCTGACACACACGGGGTGATGAGGAAATAGTGTCAACCGGGTTTGCTGTGGTCCAACCACCAGACATGTGCTTATGGGAGAAAGAGCATTCTGACGCTGTTAATACCGAGAAGGACCAAGATGGTTTTATTTGCCCGCATCATGAAGATTGTAGGCCTGGTGGTGAGATGATTCAGAGCTCAAGTGCTAACCAAGAAGCCACCCAGTTTAAACTCACCCAGCCCTACTGAAGGAGATTTCCCTCCTCAAAGGTGTTGTTGGTTGTTATGTGCCATTGAGGCGATTCTGACTCCCTGTGACGGGAAGGAAAGGCACACTGTGCTATAGTGTTAGGGTTTTCAGCGGCTACTTCCTCTGAAGTGGGCAGTGGAACCCTTCTTTGTATTCTGTTCTTAGCCTGGAAGTTTCCCTGACACCTCTTCACTTGGGGTAACCCTGCTGGCATTTGAAATACCAGTCACGTGGCTTCCAGCATCACAGTAACACACAACTCACCACAGCACCACAAATGGACAGACAACAACAGGCTAGGAGTCTTCATGGGAGCAGGCAGTCACGTCTTCACTCTCTCGATGGGGATCAGTGAGTTCAAACTGCCAGTCTCTCTGTTACAGCTGCACATGCAACCACTGTGCTGCTAGGTACATTTCCTTAAAATTCTGCCTAGAAAAATCTGTGGAACAGTTCTTCTGTCACAGAGGGGCACTGTGAGCCAGGATGGGCTCTGAGACACACAAATGCAACACCATGAAGCCACCTTACTCTGTCCTGCTCTTATGTAACTCTATTCTTTTCTGAGCTATCTTTTCCGTATATTCAGAAGAGACTGGCACTGAGCAGTGTTAATTCCACCAAGGCCAGGAAGGAGGTCAAAGAGTCACAAAGGACTATCTCTTTGCTTTCATGCCACTGCACTAAGGAGGCTTGGGTGGCAGCTGGAAGCTGCACATTTCACTCCCTGACCCTACACTCCTGGCTGAGTCTCCTCAGAGTGAGACTGCCCCTTTAACCAGCTCACTGCATTGGCTGTCTTGCTCTGAAAAGAGAATTCGCACATGTGAGTCTGACTGGGTGGCAGATGGGAATCTTAATGCTGCTCTTTGGAATATGAAAGGCCTCGGATCAGAGTGCTGCAAGGGACTTCTTGTCCTTTTACACACACACCCTTGCAGAACATCTGGAGGGCTTCAGACTTCGAGTTCTTTTTACACACTCATACACACACATACACACATACACACACCCTTGCAGAATCTCTGGAGGGCTTCTGATTTCGTGACCTTTTTAGACACACACACATACACACACATACCCTGGCAGAACCTCTGGAGGACTTCCGACCTTTGTCCTTTTTAAACACTCTCACCCGCACACTCTGTTGAAGAATATCTAGAGGGCTTCTGACTTTGAGTCCTTTTTACACACTCACACACACACACACCCTTACAGAATTTCTGGGCGCTTTACATTGTGTCTTTTTACACACAAAAACAAACACACACACACCCTTGCAGAATCACTAGAGGGCTTCTGATTTTGTTTCCTTTTTACACACACACACACACACACACACTCACACTCATACACTTGCAGAATCTCTGGAGGGCTTCTGAATTCATGATCTTTTTTGACACACACACACACATAAACACTCACACCTTTGAAGAATCTCTGGTGGGAGTCTTACTTCGTGCCCTTTTGACACACACTCATACACTTGCAGAATCCCTTGAGAGCTTCTGACTTCGTGTCCTTTACACTCACACCCACACACATCCTTGCAAATCTCTTGAAGGCTACTGATTTGGTTTCCTTTTTACACAAACACACACACAATCTTGCAGAATCCCTTGAGGGCTTCTGACTTCATGTCCTTTTTGCCAACACACACACACACTCACACTCACACTCATACCCTTGCAGAATCTCTGGAGGGCTTCTGAATTCGTGTCTTTTTTAGTCACACACACACAAACACTCACACCCTTTCCTAATCTCTGGAGGGCTTCTACATGGTGTCCTTTACACTCACACCCACACACAACCTTCAAGAATTTCTAGAGGGCTTCTGATATCGTGTCCTTGTTAAACACACACACACACACATACTCACACTCATACACTTGGAGAAACATCTGGAACAGTCTGGTCTGGAGACTCTGATCCTGAGACTGTGGTGTGGGGGCACCAGGCTCACATGGCTGAGGATGTTTTAGTACAGGGTGGAGCCAAGCACCCCAGAGCTCTCTGTATTCCAGAGGTCGATGGTGCTGTCAGAAGAGCAGGTGATAAAGGAGTTCGGGGGCAGGCAGGCCTGTTGACTGTCCTTCAACTCAGGGTAGACCTGGTGGAGCACAAGGACCAGAGGGACCTGGGTCAGACCTTGGCTGCCCACAGAGATGGGACGGGATGAGAGTAGAGAAAAGGTTGGTCAAGACTTAGCCCCAGGCTTATCCCAGAGCAAGCAAGTCATAATGATTAGCTCTTGTCTTTAACAAGTAAAGGAATATACATTAACCAAGCACCTAGTAAGTACTAGGCATTCTAAATCTCCCACTTACATTGTCTCCTTTTCATAAAAATCAAATGCATCAGGTATGTCATTTCACAATTGCAGAAACTAAGGTTTGGTCAAGTTCAGGAACATGTCCAAAGAGGCCAAGCTAAGACTGCACAGGGGCATACTGAAAAACGTCTGAGATGAGTCAGCACTAAATTCCCCTCCCATCCTCACAGCCAATTAACAGATAGGAAGGGACCCAGGGGCACTGCTGGGGGAGCAAGGGTGCTGGAGGAAACAAATTCCACACTTGAGGAACTCCAGCTCCTAATGGTAGCCCAGGAAACACGGTCAGTCTCAGCAGACCTGGCCCACGTACCTCTACACTCCAGAAGCAGGAGGAATGATACAGAGCTGAATAAACCTTGCCCACTTTCTTGGGGTCCTTCACATCCCAGACATAAATACTATGGTCATTGTACACACAAGACAGCCACTGAGTTGCAGGATCAAAGGTCAATGCGATGGAGTCCGGATACTTCGCATTGGCCACGCCAGCGAAAAGGCGACTGAGGAAAAAGGGGACGGGGTGTCCAGGGCAGACAGGGCAAACTGGTGAGTGAGCACTAATGAAATGGGGCACTCAAGGGAGGAGCAGCAGGTTGGCCAGCAGTCACTGGAGAAAGAACGCAGCAGCTGGCTTGGCATTCCTTGCCATGGGGCTCTCCAAAAGAACACAAGCTATTTCATAGCCCCCAATGTCAGGCGGGGACAGTGTGTGGCCATGATGCAGCCAAGCAGATGTCAGGCCCTTCTAGACTCACGTCAGAGGACAAGGAAAGACACTGTGCAAGCCACAACCATGGTCATATATCATTTCCTACCAATTGCAGATTTAGTCCCCTCCTGCCTTGAAAGAGAAATTAATACACCCAACTGCAGAACTGCCCCGCTTCCTGACAGCACTGAAACCAGAGCAAAACTTCACTTCCTGCAATCACCCAACCCAAGGCCCGAGGCTACAATAAGCCCCTCCTACCGCAGCTGCAACGCAGCACCACCCTGAGGGAGAAAGGCCTGCTCCGTCAGGTTTCCAGTCTCTCTCAGAAACCCTAAGGAACTGCCCGTCTGTCCTAGCTGTGGTTTTTACAGGACAATGCATTACCACACGGCAGACTCAGATTACCACGGTTGCCCACACTGAGCAAGAAATGCTAAAAGACCCACCTGTGCTTGACTCAAGGGTCTTCCCAGAGGTCTATGTGTGCCCTCCTCTCCTTGCAGCATGCCAAGGATGGCCTGGCACAGAGTGGGGCTCTGACAGGACTCAGGGGCCCACCACACCGCTCACCTGGCCTCTGTGATGCTGGCAATGTCTGTCCACAGGGCATGGGGCCGGGGCAGCGTGCTGAGGAAGTGCTGGTTGGAGGGGTTGAAAAGGCGCACGGTGCCGTCAGCACAGCCACAGAAAATGTAGTCCTGGCTCACCGAGATGCAGTGGGCCACTGTGGTCTGTGAGCACAGAAGCCCCAGTCAACAAGGGCGTCTGCCCACTCCTTCACCCGACACATCAACAGCTATGAGCCAAGAGGCAAGGACAAGTGCAAGGCAGGCCAGCTGCCCTGGCCGGAGCCCCTCAATGCCTTCCCTCTAACAGCAGCTGGCCAGAGGGCCCACGCCCCGTGCAATTAGGGGGAAGGAGTCAGCAAACCTTATAAGGCACCTGAGGTTTAGGCAAAGACACACTCAGAAAAGGCCGGCCATGAGAAAGGCAGCAGAGGCAGCAGACAGGGCCAGCACACTTACTGTGATGCTGTCTTTGTGCTGAGCAGAAGACGAAAGCAGAGGAAGAGGCAGAGACAGAGAGCGCGAGCGAGCAGAGAGGTTCCCAAACACCTTCCTCCGCCTGGGGCCTCCCCCAGAGTGCATGCAGACCCCGCTGCTAGCCCCAGGACCCCCGGAGCCTGGAGGTCACAGACAGCAGGGTGCCGACAAAGCATTCACTTACCCTCAGCTCCACTCCCTTGTCCAACAGTCTCCGGTCACTGAACTCGCACAGCTGCCCCGAGGATGTGATACAGAAGGTGCTGTCAGCCTTCTTCTCGCGGCCACAGGCTACATCAGTGAACAGGTTGTTCCGCAGGTCCCCCAGCAGCCCGGAGCGGCCCAACAGGGGCACAGTGTCATTCACCTGTGGAGGCACACCACAGGTGCCACCCACCCTGCAGGCTACCCCCTGGAAAGCAGGCCCTGGGGAGAGAGGGAAAAGGCTTCCCTTGCAGATTGACATAGACCTGGCCCAGCTGAGACTTCCAAGGGGCTTTTGAGCATGCAGAAGGGGGCGCAGGTGGAACAGATCTGGGCAGACCCCAGCCTGGTGGCTACTTGCTGCCTCACCTTTGAGGTCTTGCTGTCATCAAGGTACCAGAATTTGATGTGCCGGTTGCCTGCAAGGACAAAGTAGCTGCAGTCCTCAGAGAAGGATACTGCTGTCACCCGACTGGACACCTTGTTGGAAGCCACTACAATGATTTTCTGGAGAGAAAGTCAAGGGAAATCAAGGCTCTGCTTCTAGGAGGTGAAGGAAAAGAAACTTACACACTGAAGGAGGTTAGACAAGCTGTGAACTTGACCTCTCCTTCTGCCCCTTCTTCAGCATCCTAGATACCCAGTTGCTCCTTTCTGCTCAGAGTTCTCTAGAAAGGGATTGAGGCCAGCAGGCGGAGTGAAGGCCACCTGTCAGCAGTTTCTTGGTTCCCCTCCTGGCCCTGCCTGTCCTGAGGCCAGCAGCCAACTCACCTTCCAGGCCCAGACAGTGACGATCATGTCATGCTGGTAGCCCACTGAGACAATGTACTTGGCGCTGGGAGAGTAGGCCACACACGCCACGCCATACTTATGCTCCTGAAGCTCTGCCACCTGGCTGCGCTCCGACATGTCCCATACCTGCACAGCAGGCATGTGTCCACTCTGTGGGGACGAAGACCCCAAAGTAAAGGCCAGAGGCAGCCAGCTCCCTCCCCATCCAAGGAGGCCTGGCTCTCCCAGCCACTGGATAAAAGCCTGCACATAAATGAAGGAGACCTAACCTAATGTGCCTGTACATGAATCAAGGACACCCCCAGAGGGAATGTGATCAGTGTTGGGGAACAGGGACTCTCAGGGATGGGCTCCTGGCGTGATTTGGATTGGCAAGGACCACCTCTCCTGCGGTTTGCTCCCACAGCCTCACAGGGCAAGTCTATGGGAGGGCAGCCCTGTTCCACACTGTGACCAGCAGGGGGACTCCAGGGATAAGGAATGTTTTAAGGAGGTGTTTTCCAAAATGTGGTTCCCAAATTGGCAGCTTCAGCCTCATCGGGAACTACTTGTTAGCATTGCAAACTGAAGAGAGCCACCCCAGACCTGCTGAGCCCAAGAGCCAGCAGTCTGTACTATGGGGCCACCATAGCACTTCTGACGCAGGCTATAGCCTAAGAACACTGCTCTAGGGCAGACCAAACACCCAAAGTGGACACCAGTACAGAAAGTCAAACTTGGCACCAGTCCTATGCGGGCGGCAGGCTGTCACTTTCTGCTAAGGCCAGGCCACCCCCTCTGCAGTGCCTGAGCCTCCTTCATCACTCACCTCGCTGGTGACCAGGTACTTGCCATCAGGAGAGAAGGCAAGGGCAGTGATGGTTTTCCTGAAAGGAATGCGGCCAGTCTCAAGAGGGGCACTGGCAGCCTGGCCCAGGTCTGGCCTCTCACAGTCCCCTCTCAAAACAAGGGCAGCAAACCCGCCCTCCCTGTGCTGCTTCCCTTGCAGGACTGGGGCCCAACAGGGCCCAATGCCACAGAGAAGCAGGTGGCACCCCTCTTGCCGTCCCTGGGGAAAGGTGGCACTCCCCAAAGCCCCAGAGCCCATGTACCTGGAGCTGTTGAGGATGTGGTGCTGCTTGTGTTTCCGGGGATTGAAGAGCACAACCACACACCTGGGGAGAGGGAAAGGGGAGCACAGCCTTAGCACCCCACCTCAGTGGCCCAGCCCAGAGGACCCCACGTTGCCAGAGTGCAGCTGGCTCCTGGCAGCACTCTTCTGCCTTTCTCCCCATCTGTAGCCCCACACAGTGCAAGGGCCTGTAGGGAGCCCTGCCTGCCCAGTGCTCTGTGCACCAGCACCATCGGCCATGCCCCATAGTGATGGGGTGGCCGGTCTTCCCAGAGCCCTTGTCCCTACCCCAGGGCAGCGGGCAGAGAGAAGGATGCACATGATTTGGGTAAGAACAGGCCTCAGCTGTGCCCTTGTTTACAGACCTCCCAGTTTCCAGGAGAGAGTGGGATCTCTCATGTCTGCACCCATGTGTGTACTTGGCAAGAGCCAGCCCTCCACATGTTGGATGAGGAAGCATGTGGAAGGTTAGGGCCCAGGGCCAGGCCTGCAGGGAGACTAAGGGGGATGGAGAGGCAGAAAACTGCCTGCGGGAGGGAACTTCATGGAGTTGCTGGCCCATGTCAGACTCTTTAGCCCAATGAACCCGAGCAGCGCCATTCTAACAGCCTCCAGGCTCCCTCTCCAGTCAGGCAGCAAGGCTGGGTGAGATTGCATGGATACTGAAATTCAAGAGTGAACTCGAGAGAGGGAGGCAGGTAAGAGTCAGGGACAAGGAGCTAGGAGCCAACAGCTCGCCAGTGTCTCAGGGGCCATGGCGCTCAGCAGGTTTAGGCCCTCTGCCCAGCTGTCCCCTCTCTTCATTAGCGCTATGCCTACTACTTGCTATAAACTGGCCACAGCAAGCCTGGAGACCATCCCAGGCTGGGGTTACATATCCCAAGCCCTTGATGGGGAGGCCTCAGGTAAGCAGTGGGCCCAATGGAGTTCTGGGTATGTGGGCTTGCAGGAGGGGAGACACCTTTGGGGCTGGACCAACCCAGGGCATCCCAAGTGGGATGGGGTGCAGGGGCCTGGGCAGGGTCCCTCTTCCTCTCCATCCTCCATGGTCAGTCAGGCTAACACAAGATCTTGGGCAGGCAGGGGCCTGGGGCAGTGCCCAGATGAGCCAGGGGCTAGCTGGGCAGGGGGTGTTTCCTGGTTAGGCAGAGGGCCTCGGGCAGGGTCTTTGTGGCAGGCCCAGACCCAGGTGGGCAGGGACCTGGAACAGGGATCCCAGGTGTGTGCCCGGACTGGACTGGACCCAGGGTTGGCAAGGGCCCTGATGCAGGTTCCTGGGTGGGCAGCGGGCCCAGGGCAGAGTCTTGGTGGTGAGCAGGCCCTCCCTGGTGGGCAGGAGTCTGAGAAGGGGCCGGAAGGCTGCACAGGCCACATCTGGTCTTTGAAGTCCTATGCCTTGCGCATCAGGTCATTAAGGCCCATGGAGGCAGTGCGGCTCCGAGGCTGGCTCACAGCCTTCAGAGCTTGGCTCCCTCAGCTCCTGAGCCCTTGACCTCTATAGGAAGTGCTGGCTGGCCTCCTGTCATGTTCTCAATAGGCTCCAGCTGCTGCCAAGTAGGCCAAGCCTTAAAGGAGCCATGAGCTTCCACCTGTGCGCCCCTCCTCCTCACCCTTAAAAGGGCCGCGTGCTGCCACCAGAGACCTCTTTCAAAAGTGTTCTTCAAAGTGTTTAAGAGGAAGAATGTTACATTAAGGTGCACCTGACTAAAGCCATCTTAGTCATATTTTCGATGGCCTTCTATGCACGTGAAAGTTGGACATTGAAAAGGAAGATCAGAGAAGAATCAATGCATTTGAATTGGGAGGCTGGTGAAGAATATTGAAAGTACTCTGAACTGCCAAAGAACAAACAAATGTGGGTTAGAAGTACAGCCAGAATACTCCTTAGAAGCCAGGATGGTGAGGCTTCCCCTCACATACCTTGGACATACTGTTAGGGAGAGACCAGTCCCTGGAGGAGGAAGGACGTCCTGCTTGGTGAAGCAGAGAGGCAGTGAAAATGAGGAAGAACTTCGGCCAATGGATTGACACAGTGGCTGCAACAAGGGGCTCAAACATAACAACAATTGAGAGGATGGGGCAGGACTGGGTTGTGTTTCGTTCTATTATCCATAGGGTGGTTAGGGGTTGGAACTGACTCAATGGCATCTAACAACAGAAACAATGTCTACACCCACTACTAACAGGACAGGAAGTTTTCCAACCCCTCTCATCTCTCAACCCCAGGAACAGAGATGCCACCTCCTTCTAGCTGTATTCCAAGTGTCTAGGGCAGAGTTCAGCAATGAAGTACCTAACAAACCTGAAGTAGCTGTTACTTAGCTCCATGCCTCATAGGCCTCAGTTCCCAAGTCCTGAAACAATGACATCAGTGTTGTTGTTTGTTGCCATCAAGTCGACTTCCATTTGCACCTGCGTCACACCTGCCTACCTAGAATCCCACCTTATGAAAATAAGTCAGAACAATGATTCTTGCCCACGGTGTCTGCAGACTATGACTCACCACTCTGAAGGGATGTCATGTAAATGTTGAACTGCTAGCTCAAAGGTTGACAGTTCAAACCACCAGCTGCTTCAAGGAAAACTATGAGGCTGTCTGTTCTAGTAATGTTGGACAACGTTGGAAAACTTACATAGGGTCTCCATGAGTTGGAATTGACTGGACAGTAATGGGTTTGCTGTACCTGGAATGATGATGCGACCAGAGAATGAATGAGAGGGAAGTCTGAAAAAGAAACACCGACCTGCCCCCCATCGGGCTGTTTTGTGATTTTTTTGCAGCAGTTGGTTCGAAGGGAACAGGGAATGAAGAGGTGAAGTGCATGGCACAGTTGAGGGCTATTTGCCATTCTGACCAAGTGCCTCTGTGAGAAAAGGGGGAAGAGAGGCTTGACCTGGATCTTGATCAAAGTCCAAGAAAATATATGAATTTCCAGAATGAGAGAGGTTTCCCAAGTCAGGGTAGTAACAGGACCTGACAGCTCTTACCTCTGTCCCTGTGGGCCCTGTTCAAAGAATCTCCTGGACTGGGTGGGAGGTAGGTGGTTAGGCAGAGAGACAAAGAGAGTCGAACTAGGAACTCTGGCTCTTTCCCAACCTGAGCCTGAGCCCCTGAGCCTCCTCAACTCCACTCTCCCCCTTCCCCGGCCCCCCACAGAGACACCTTCCAGAGGTCTTCCTGTACCCATATGTAGGTTTTGGCTCTTCCTGATTTTGGCTCTGCTCAGTGGCAGGGCATTTGAAGGGTGGTTGTGGGATTTGTACAGTTGACATTAGGGTAAATGCGTGATCATTTCTTAAATTTATCCTACTGCAGCTTTAGGCTGTGTTTCCAAACTCCCTGTCCTCACAGAGGCTCTGCAGAGGGGACAGTGGCTCTAATTCCACCTGGAAATTCCTGGTGGAGCACATGGATTACCCATCCCAGTCTAGCCATGGCACCAGGGATCAGGGTGCTAGGAGAGGGGCAAATGGGTTCCCAAAGGAGATGTGTGGTGACCACAAAAGTGACACACTGGTGGCCACCTACTAATTGTACATGGTGGTGCTTGCCCCTCTCAAGGTGGAAACATACAATTTCGCCTATGCCTCTTCTCTAAAAGCAAGTGGACCTGCTTGTGACATGAGGTTTTGGAAAGTTCTTTCATGGGCCACAAAGAAGTGTGGCTGGTCCAGTGTCTCAAGCTGATTTCGAGTAGAGTCCAGAGAGATCGTGGTGAAAGGGGGTAGGGAACTGTGGGGGGCAGGCCAGGGAGTGAACATGGAGTAATTTGAGCCAGACAGAGTAATGAATGGGAGGCAGAATGGATATGGCAGTAATCTGGGGGACGAGTTTGGATCTGCCTCTGTGGGTTTCTGACACTATAAATTTGTCCATTGTCAGATGGCCTCATCTTTCTCCCTCTCAGAGCAGCTAGTGGGTTTGAACTACTGGCTTTGAGATTAGTAGCGGGATGCTTGACCCACAGCATCACCAAAACTCCTTAGCAAGAAGGATATTACCACAACCACAGCCACCACCCCTTTTTCCTAATTTTCTGAGAGATAGAGAGGAAAGAGTGCTCTCCAGCATTCGACTCCCTTTAAAGAAAATGGGAGGGCCAGGGTGATGACAGCAGGTGGCTGGAACATCCCAGCCTGGCATCCAGGGCCACCCGGAAAGATCCTCCCTTGTGGGCTCTGTGAAGTAGGCACACTCAAAGACCACAGGACCCCGGTCTCAGCTGTCGGCCTCGGGGCTTGGGTTTCTTAGTTCCTGCTGCTTGGGGAAGGGCTGCTCGATGGAGAGCCTCGTCACTTAGCATCATGGCTGCTCAGACGTGATACCACTGAGTCATGTAATTTACATTTCATGCACAATTGAAGCAGCTAATGGTGTCATTCTCCAAGGGGGGAACAAGTTGTCATAATGTTAATTACATTGCAGGCGTGCTCCCTCTCCTTTGTCCCCAAGTGCTCCGTGGGAAGTTCCCAGGTAGCAGTCGAGTGGGTGTCCAAGAGAGTGGCATTGGCTCTCTCCAAGGTGTCAGGGCTGAGGAGTGGTTACAAGGCCAAGAATTCTTTCTCTGACTTCGTTGTGGGTGTGTTGGCGCAGTGCGAGTGGAGGTGGCAGCTAAAACAGCCCAGTGATCTCCCCATCCTTTTCTCCCCTGCGCGTGTGCAATCGGGCAGGGCTGGAGGGTGCCTGTTCAATGCTCAAGCTAATTTTGCTTGATAGGGGACAGTGGAGATGATGTGTAGGGAAAAGGAGGCAAAATCCAACCACTCTTAGTCCAGATATCAGCAGACGGTAGAGCTAAGCCTGTAGTCTCTGAGGCTGGTCTGCTGGGATTTAAATTCCAGCTCCCCCTTGGATAACCTGGTTACCCCTGGGCCAGATGGCTGCACCTCTCTGTGCATTCGTGTTCTCACCTATAGACGGAAGCTGATGCACTACCAATGGGTCAGTCGATTCCAACTCATAGTGAGCCTGGAGGACAGAGTGGAACCATTCTATAGGCGTTCCCATAGGCTGTGACTGATACTGGAGCAAATTGACGCATCATTATCATGGGAAGCTGCTGAGTGTTTCGCTGAGCTACTGGTAAATAGTCAAGAGCTTCTCTATTGCCCCGCCAGCGCTCCTCTTAAAGGGGTTGCAAAAGTCACCAAAACCCCACTTCTCTAGAGTTCATTCAGACTCATAGCAACTCAGCCGGATGAAGTAATAACTTTTCCTGCAGACGTCCGACCCTGAAAATCTTTATGAGCTCAGACAGCCCCTCTTGATTCCGAAGAAAAGCTGGTGGGTTTGAACCACCGAACTTCTGGTTAGCAGTTCTTTTTTTTTTTTTTTTTTTTATATATAGATGGTATTATTTATTAATTAGTTGGAAGATCTGGGGGTTGTTTGCAATTGTTGATGATTATGAATAAACTTGGTGTAACATTTGCATATGTCAGATTTAAATGGAATCTGTGAATAATTTATACTTTTATTTTGAATTACTCCAAGTTATTTGTAGATTTTTTTTTTTAAATTTTAACAATTTATTGGGGCTCATACAATTCTTTTCACAGTTCATACATATATATACATCAGTTGTATAAAGCACATCTGTACAGTCTTTGCCCTAATCATTTTTTTCTCTTTTCTTCTTTTATATTTTATTAGGGGGGAGGGAGGAGGGGAAAAAAAAGAGGACCTGATGCAAGGGGCTTAAGTGGAGAGCAAATGCCTTGAGAATGATTGGGGCAGGGAATGTATGGATGTGCTTTATACAGTTGATGTATGTATATGTGTGGATTGTGGTAAGAGTTGTATGAGTCCCTGGTTAGCAGTTCTAATGCTTCACCCACACCAACACCCATGGGATGAAATGAGTGAATGTACATGCAATGCTTAGAACACTAGTACATAACATGCACTTAGTAATTGTGAGCTATTGTGGTAGGAGGGGAGTCCGAAAACCATACCAAACTCACTGCCATCGAATCCACTCTGACTCCCCAGGACCTGAGTTCTACCCTATAGGACAGGGTCCAACTGCTCCTGTAGGTATTAGAGATTGTAACTTTATAAGATTGGAAAGTTTCATGTTTTTCCCTGAGTGGCTGGTGGTTTTGAACTGTTGGCTTTGGGATTAGCAGCCCAATTTGTAATCACTCACGCCAATTTAAATGAGAGCTACGAGTTTCTGACATTTTCTGTGAGGTGGTAGAAGTATATGTCATTCCTATATTTAAAGCAGGTAAATCTACTGAAACAGAACAATTGCCATGGCTTTCCAAAGAGAGGAGAGAGGTCAGTTTTAAGGATATATAGAGCTGTGAGTCATCCCTGGAGAGTACAAATGGTTAAAACACTTGGCCATTAACAGAAACTGAGGAGGTTCAAGCGCACCCAGAAATACCTTGGAAGAAAAGCCTGGCCATCTGTTTCTGAAAGGTTATGCCCATTGAAAGTCCTATGACTCACCATGAATCACAATCAACTCAGTGTCAAATGGTCATTTTAAATTTCAGGATGGTTCCTGGGCAGAAAGAAAACATTCTAAGTTGTCTATTGAAGAGGAGGTTTGTGAGAGCACCTGGCCCATTCAAACACAACTGATGAGGAACCTCGGTGGGGCCACTGTACACAGACCAGGCCATGCTTTCTCCACATCTGGTTTTGTTGGATGCTGTCAAGTTGGTTTCAACTCGTGGCGACTCTACATACAACCAAAAGAAACACTGCCTGCTCCTGTGCCAGCCTCACAATTGTTATGTTTAGTGTGTTGTTGTAGAAACTGTGTCCATTAATCTTGGTGAGGGTCCTCCCCTTTTGGGCGCCCCTTTACCAAGCATGATGGCCTTTCCCATGATGTTGCTCCTCATAGCTCCTGATGCCCAAGGATGTGAGATGAAGTCTAGCCATCCTTGCCTCTAAGGAGCAATCTGGATACACTTCTTTCAAGACAGATCTTGCTCCTCAACTGAAATTCTTGCAGAGAGAGTGAAAACACACCTGATTTTCATAGAGTCTCGTTTCCCAAAGTGGGCAACACCACCAACCTACTGGGCACAGAAAAATCCAGAGGTCTACAAAGCAGATATCTACATTTTATCGTGGATGGTGAACTATAGTACAAAATTCTTTCATTGCTGGGGGGTCCTGAGTAATTTCTTTTTCTGAAAAGAGGGCAGTAGGCAGAATAAGTTTGGGAACCTTTGGTCTGGAGCAGGAGCTGGAAACCTGTTTTTCTGCCAAGGACAATGTGGTGATTTATAACATCATTCATGGGGCCATACAGGTCAAATATTTAATGAACTCACCCCTAAGGTGATGGCTACAAATGCTTCTCGTTGGTGAGATGTGTGAAGCTGGCAGCTATTGATTATTTGGGGGGCCCTATACAGCCCTCGGGCCATACATTGGGCTAAGGTAGTCAATCTCAACCAGTGGGTCACGACACCTTTGGGGGTCCAATGACACTTTCACAGGGGTTGCCTGGTTCATCGCAGTAGCAAAATTACAGTGATGAATTAGCAATGAAATAATTTTTATGTTCGGGGTAAACACAACCTGAGGAACTCTATGAAAGAATCTGGCATTCGGAAGGTTGAGAAACACTTGTCTAGGGAATGGTTGGGATCTCCATGTAGGCTACACATGAACTTCATAGACAGTCAGGTAGCGTATCACTTGGGTTTCATTGGAGAGGAAAGAACTATTGATCATGTTTCAAGGACAAACAAATCTGGAAGGAAATGCTATTGTGGATGAAAACAAAACATAAAACAAACTCTTGAAAGATTTCTGTATGCTAGAGATTAATTGCAATCAAGAAAATTAAATGATATCTCTGAGGGTTCCAGCAGAAAACAAACCATGCAGAAGGTTTAATTAAAGAGAGTTTAATGAAGACTATTCACAGTGGTGGGGATGGGCTAAAGAAAGCCAACAAAAGATAAGGAGGCCCCGAGGGTCTAACAAGAGCATAAAGCTGTTGCCACGTGTCCTATGGAATTTTCTCTTCAGCTCTTTGACTTTGTCATTTCTTCTCATTGTCTTAGCTACTCTATGATATAGAGCAATTCTGACTCAAAGGAATTTGATACTACTGTCCTCTCCCAATTTCCTTTATTTTCCAACTTCATGTGTGTTAAAATATGCAGTATTGCATCAGATTTCCTATGCTCTAAACCAGTGGTTCTCAACCTTCCTAATTCCTTGGCACTATAATGAAGTTCCTGATGTTGTGGTGAACATCCATTCGTAAAATTATTTTCGTTGCTACTTCATAACTGTAATTTTGCTACTATGAAGAAGAGACCGACCCCTGTGAATGGGTAGCTCAACCCCCAAACAGGTCCCGAACCACAGGTTGAGAACCGCTGCTCTAAACTAAGAGGTGTTTCTTTAAGATGTAGTTCAGTATATTGTTAGACGCCCAAGACCTGTTCTTGTTGTTGTTAAGTGCCGTCGAGTGGATTTTGGCTCACAGCAACTCTATGTACAATGTACTGAAACGCTGCCCCGTCCTGTGCATTCCTCACAGTGGTTCTTTGCTTGCGCTCATTGTTGCAGCCACTGAGCTATTCCAAATTGTAGGGGCTGCCTCTCCTTTGCTGCCCTTCTTCTCTACCAATATCTGTGTCTTCCTCTAGGACAGTGCTTCTCAACTTTCCTAAATCCACGACACTTTCATAGTTTCCTTTGTAGTGGTAGACCCCCAATCATAAAATTATATTCTTTGCTACTTCGTAACTCTCGTTTTGTTACAAGTTATGAATAGTGCCACCCTATAAAGGGTTCGTCTAAGCCCCAAAGGGGTCACGACCCACATGGTGAGAACCTCTGCTCTAAATTGAGAGGAGTTTCTGTTAAGGTCTATTTCACCATACTGTTAGAAGCTCAAGTCCATTTGTTGTTGTTGTTAGGTGCCGTCGAGTGGGTATGTCTCATAGCAACTCTACGCACAATATAATGAAACGCCGCCCTGTCCTGTGACATCCTCACAGTGGTTTTCTGCTTGCGCTCATTGTTGCAGCCACTGTGCTAATGCATCTTGTTGGGGACCACCTCTCTTTTCCTGCCCTTTCATACCAAGGTTTGGGACTTCCTCTAGAGCAGTGGTTCTCAACTTTCCTAATGCCATGATATTTTCATACCGATTCTCATTTAGTGGTGACATCCCCAACCATAATGTGATTTCATTGCAGCTACATAACTGTAATTTTGTTACTGTTATGAGTCACGACACCCCTGTGAAATTTTCATTCCATATCCACAAAGGGGTCGCGACACACAGGTGAAGATCCCCTGCTCTAAACTAAGAGGAGATTCTCTTAAGATAGAATTCAGCATACTGGTAGATGCAAAAGTTCTGTTGTTATTGGGGTTAGGTACCATCGAGTGGGTTTTGGCTCATAGTGACTCTGCACAATATAATGAAACGCTTTCCCATCCTATGCCATCCTCACAGTGGTTCTTTTGCTTGTGCGCATTGTTGCAGCCACTGTGCTAATCCAACTTTTGGGTAGCTGCCTCTTTTTTGTGGCCTTTCTACAGTACCAAGACTTGTGTCTTCCTCTAGGGCAGTGGTTGTCACAATTTCCTAATGCCATGACGCTTTCATACAGTTCCTCATGTAGTGGTGACCCCCATCATAACATTATTGTTACTTCGTAACTGTAATTTTCCTACAGTTATGAATCATTTCACACCTGTGAAAGGGTCATTCGATCGCCAAAAGTGGTCGCGAACCACAGGTTGAAAACCGCTGGTCTAAACTAAGAGGAGTTTCTCTTAATATCTACTTCACCCTATTGTCAGAAGCACAAATCCTATAGTTATTGTTAGATTCTGTTGTGTAGCTTTCGACACCTAGCAACTCTAAGCACAATAAGATTGGAAGGTGCCCTGTCCTGCGCCATCCTCCCAGTGGTTCTTTTGCTTGCGCGGATTATTGCAGCCACTGTTGTATTCCATCGTGCTGTGGGCTTCCTCTTTTTGCTGCCCTTCTACTGTACCCAGATCTATGTCTCCCTCTAGGGCAGTGGTTCTCAACCTTCCTAATGTCATGACTCTTTCACACCATTCCTCATATACTAGGGACCCCTCCAATCATAAAATTATTTTCCTTGTTACTCCATAACTATAAATTTGCTATTGTTATGAAAAAGGTCACCCATGTGAAATGCTCATTGTTCCCTCCTAAGACGTCGTGACCCACAGTTAGACAACTGTTACTCTACACTAAGAGTTTCTTTTAAAGTCTTCTTCAGCATATTGTTAGAGGCACAAATCCTGTTGTTTGGTGCCTTCGAATGGGTTTAGGCTCATACCAACTCTATGCACCATGTAATGAAATGCTTTCCCATCCTGTGCCTTCCATACAGTGGTTCTTTTGCTCACACTCATTTTTGCAGCCACTGTGCTAATCCATCTTGTTGGGCACTGCCTCTCTTTTCCTGCCCTTCTGTACCAAGATATGTGTCTTCCTCTAGAGCAGTGGTTCTCAACTTTCCAAATGCCACAACCACTTCACACCATTCCTTGTGTAGTGGTGACATCCAACCATAAAATATTTCCATTGCTACATCATAATTGTAATTTTGCTTCTGTTATGGATCAGGCCACCCATGTGAAAGTATCGTTAGTCTCCTCAAAGGCGTCTCGACACACAGTTGGGGAACCAATGGTCTAAACGAATAGGAGTTTCTCTTAAGGTCTACTTCAGAATATTCTTAGAAGCCCAAGTTCTTTTTATTATTGTTTGGTGCCTTTGAGTGTGTGTTGGCTCATAGCAACTGTATGCACAATATAATGAAACTCGGCCCCATCTCGGGCCATCCTCACTGTGGTCCTTTGCTTGCGCTCACTGCTGCATCTATTCCATCTTGTAGGGGCTGCCTGACTTTTGCAGCCCTTCTGCTGGACCAACATTTGTGTCTTCCTCTAGGACAATGTTTCTCATACATTCTAATTCTGCGGCCCTTTCGTACAGTTCCCAATGTAGTGGTGGACCCCAATCATAAAATTATATTCATTGATATTTCATAACTCTACTTTTGCTACTGTTATGAATCAGGCCATCACTGTGAATGGGGTGTTTCGAAACACCCCCCACCTGAAAGTGTTCACGACCCAATGTTGAGATCCCTGCTCTAAACTAAGAAGAGATGCTCTTAAGATTTACTTCAGCATATTGTGAAACACACGAGCCCTGTTGTTATTGTTGTTAAGTTCCTTGAGGGGGTTTTGGCTCATCGCATCTCTATGCACAATATCATGAAATGCTTCCCAGACCTGTGCCATCCTGTCAGTGGTTGTTTGCTAGTGCTCATTGTTGGAGCCATATTTGGGGGGGCTGGCTATTTTTTGTTGCCCTTCTACTCTACCAAGATCTTTAGGTCAGTAGTTCTCAACCTTCCTAATGCCACAACATTTTCATACCGTTCCTCATATAGTGCTGACTGCCAAATCATAAAGTTATTTTCATTGCAACTTTGTAACTCTAATTTTTCTACTTATGACTGGGCGACCACTATGAAAGGTTCATTCATCCCCAACAGGGCTCGTGACCCAAAAGTTGAGAACTGCTGCACTAAACTATATAGGAGTTTCTCTTAAGGTCTACTTCAGCACATGATAAGAAACACAAGTCCTGATGTTTTGTTGTCAGGTGCAGTCGAGTGGGTTTTGACTCATAGCAACTCTATGCTCCATATAATGTAATGCTGCCCCATCTTGTGCCATCCTCACAGTGTTCCCTTAGCTTGAGCTCATTGCTGCAGCCACTATGCTATTCCATCTATTTGGGGGCTGACTCTATATTGCGACCCTTCAACTGTATCAAGACTTGTGTCTTCCTGTAGGAATGTGGTTTTCAGTAATCCTAATGCCACGACCCTTTCATACAGTGCCTCGTGTAGTTATGACCCCCCAACCAAAAAATTATACTGTTGCTACTTCATAACTGTAATTTTGCTACTGTTACGTATCTGGCCACGCCTATCGGAGGATCATTCGAACACCCCCAAAGGATTTACCACTCACAAGTTGAGAATGGCTGCTCTAAACTAAGAGTAGTTTCTCTCAAGGTTTATTTGAGCATACTGTTAGATGTATGCTTCCTCCTGTTATTGTTGTTTGGGCCGTGGAGAGGGTTTGGGCTCATAGCAACCCTGTGCACAATATAATAAAGGCCTGCCCAGTCTTGCATCATCCTCACGGTGGTTCTTTGCTTGCGCTCATTGTTGCAGCCACCGTGCAAATCCGTCTCGTAGGGACTTCCTCTCTTCTGCTGCCCTTCTACTGTACTTGCGTCTTCCTCTAGGACAGTGTTTCTCATCCTTCCTATTTCTACGACCTTTCCATACACTTCGCAATGTGTAGTGGCGGTCCCCAAAGCATAAAGTTTTTTTTTTTCTACTGTTATTCCATAACTGTAATTTTGCAAGTTTTATGAATCTAGTCACCCTGTGAAAGGGTTGTTCAACCAACCAAAGTGGTCACAAATCACAGGTTGAGAACCGCTGTTCTAAATTAAGAGGAGTTTCTCCTGTGGTATAGCTCAGTATATTATTACACGCACGAGTCATGTTCTTATTGTTGTTAGGGGGCTGTCGAGTGGGTTTGGCTCATAGTTGGCTCATAACAACTCTATGCACAGTATCAGGAAACACTGTTCCATCCTCTAGCACCCTCACACTTTTCTTTTGTTTTCACTCATTGTTGCAGTCTCTGTGCTAATCCATCTTTTGGGGGACTGCCTCTCATTTGCTGACCTTCTACTGTACCCAGATTCGTGTCTTCCTCTAGGGCAGTGGTTCTCAAACTTCCTAATGCACGGCTCTTTCACACCATTCCTCATGTATTGTTAACCCTCCCCCCCAATCATAAAATTACTTTCCTTGTTACTTTATAACTAAAATTATGCTACTGTTATGAATCAGGTCGCCATGTGATAGTCATTCTCTCCCCCACCCCCCAAAAGGCATCACGACCCACAGTTTGACAACTGATATTCTACACTAAGAGGAGTTTCTTTTTAAGGTATGTTTCAGCATATTGTTAGAAGCACAAATCCTGTTCTTGTTTTTGGCTGCCTTCGAGTGGGTTTTGGCTCATACCAACTCTATGCACAATGTAATGAAACGTTGTCCTGCCCTGTGCATCCTCTCGGTGGTTCTTCTGTTTGCGCTCATTGTTGCGGCCACTGTGGTAATCCATCTTGTTAGGGACTACCTCTCTTTTCCTGCCCTTCCGTACCAAGATTTGTGTCTTCCTCAAGAATAGTGGTTCTCAACTTTCTGAATGCCACTACTATTTCATACCAGTCCTCATGTAGTGGTGACTCCCCAACCATAAAATATTTTCATTGCTACATCATAACTGTAATTTCGCTTCTGTTATGGATCAGGCCACCCATGTGAAAGGTTCATTAGTCTTCTAAAGGCACTGTGACACAGTTTGAGAACCACTGGTCTAAACTAAGGGGAGTTTCTCTTAAGGTCTACTTCAGCATATTCATAGACGCACAGTCCTGTTGTTATTGTTTGGTGTCTTTGAGTGTGTGCTGGCTCATAGCAACTTTATACACAATATAATGAAACGTGACTCTGTCTCGTGCCACCCTCACAGTGGTTATTTTGCTTGTTGTCATTGTTGCAGCCATGGTATAATCCAACTTTTGGGGGGCTGCCTCTCTTTTGCTGCCCCTCTACTGCCCTTTCATTCATTTCCTCATGTAGTGATGAACCCCCAATCATAAAATTATCTTCATTGCTACTTCGTAACTTTAATTTTGCTGCAGTTATGAATCAGGCCTCCACTGTGAAAGGGTCAGTTGACAACCCCCCAAAGGGCTCGCGACCCACAGGTTGAGAACCACTGCTCTAAACTAAGAGGAGTTTCTCTTAGAATCTACAGCACCATATTGTGAAAAGCATGAGTCCTACAGTGATTGTTGTTAGGTGTTGCCCAGTGGGTTTCGATTCTCAGCAACTCTACGCACAAGATAATGAAACGCTGCCCCGTCCTGTGCCATCCTCACAGTGGTTTCTTGTCTGCACTCATTGTTGCAGCCACTGCGCTAATCTATCATCTGGGGGTCTGCCTCTCATTTGATGACTTTCTGCTCAGCCAAGATTTCTGTCTTGCTCGAGGACAGTGGCTCTCAACCTTCCTATAATGCCACAGGCCTTTTATACCACTCCTCATGTAGTGGGTACAATCCCAGTCATAAATTTATTGTCATTGCTACTTCATAACAGTAATGTAGCTACTGCTATGAATTGGGCCACCCTGTGCAAGGGTAGTTCATCACCCTAATGGAGTCATGACCCACAGGTTGAGAATCTCTGCTCCAAACTATGAAGAATGTCTCTTAAGATATATTTCAGCACATTGTTAGAAGCAAAAGTCCTGTTGTTATTGTATTTAGGTGCCTTCAAGTGGGTTTTGACTCATAGCAACTCTATGCAAAATATAACGAAACGCTCCTCCATCCTGTGCATTCCTTACAGTGGTTCATTGATATTTCATAACTGTAATTTTGCTAATCTTATGAATCAGGCAAACCTTGTGAAAGGGTCATTCAACCCACTAACTCCCCAAAAGGGTTCGTGATTCATAGGCTGAGAACCCTGCACTAAACTAAGAGGAGTTTCTCTTAAGATCTACGTCAGCATATTGTTAGAAACTCAAGTTCTTTTTGTGTTGCTGTTAGTTGCCGTCGAGTGGGTTTTGACTCTCAGCAACTCTATGCACAATATAATGAAACACTGCCCCGTCCTGTGCCGTCCTCACAGTGGTTCGTTGATGGCACTCATTGTTGCAGCCACTGAGCTATTCCATCTTGTAGGGTCTGCCTCTCACTTGCTGCCCTTCTGCAGTACCACGTTTTGTGTAATCCTCTCGGGCAATGTTTCTGAACCTTCTTAATGGCATGGCTCCTTTATACAATTCTTAATGTTGTGGTGATCTTCCAACAGTAATTTTTTTTCATTCTTACTCCATTACTGTGATTTCACTACTGTTATGAATTGGGCAACACCTGTGAGAGGCTCGGCTGAAGCCCCATAGGGGTCACGACCCACAAGTTAAGAACCACTGCTCTAAATTTAGAGGAGTTTCTCTTAAGATCTAGTTCAGCATATTGTTAGAAGTACACGTCCTGTAGTTATTGTCGTTAAGTTCCGTCGAGTGGGTGTTCACTCTTAGCAACTCTATGCACAATATAATGAAACGCTGCCCTGCCCTGTGCCACCCTCACCGTGCTTGTGTGCTTGGCCTCAGTGTTGCAGCCACTGTGCTAATCCAACTTGTTGGAGACTGCCGCTCTCTTCCTTCCCTTCTATGCCAAATTTGTGTCTTGCCCTAGAGAAGTGGTTCTTAGCCTTCCTAATGCCACTACCCTTTCATATCGATTCCCATTTAGTGGGGACCAGCAACCATAAAATTATTTTCATTGGTACTTTGTCACTGTAATTGTACTACCGTTATGAATCGGGCCACCCCCGTGAAAGGGTCATTCTACACTCCCAAGGGGCGCAACCCACAGTTTGAGAACTGCTGCTCTAAAGTTAAAGGACTTTCTCTTAAGTCCTACTTCATCATATTGTTAGAAGCACAAGTCCTGTAGTTATTTTTGTTGAGTGCTGTCAAATGGGTTTCTGGTCACAGCAACTCTATGAACAATATAATGACATGCTGCCCAGTCCAATGCCATGCTCAGAGTTGTTCATTTGCCTGTGCTCATTGTTGCAGCCACTGGGCTAATCCATCTTGTAGGGGCTGCTTCTCCTTTGCTGCCCTTCTACTCTACCAAGAATTCTGTCTTCCTCTAGGGAAGTGGTACTCAACCTTCCTAATGCCACGACTCTTTCATACCATTCCTCATGTAGTGGTGACTGCCAAATCGTGAAATTATTTTTATTGCTAAATCATAACTCTAATTTTTCCACTTTAATGAAAGGTCCACTGCCGTGAAAGGGTCATTCAGCCCCCAAAAGGGGTCACGACCCTCATTTTGAGGCCCGCTGCGCTAAACTAATAGGAGATTCTCTTAAGGTCTACTTAGGTACATTGTTAGAAAAAACAACTCCTGTTTTTTTTTCTTGTGGGTTTTGACTCATAGCAACTCTATGTCAATATAAGGAAACACTGTCCCATCTTGTGCCATCCTTGCAGTGTTTCTTTGGCTTGTGTTTATTGTTGCAGCCACTGTGCTATCCCATCTATATTGGGGCTGAGTCTATTTTGTTGCCCTTCAACTGTATCAAGAATTGAGTCTTCCTCTTGGACAGTGGTTTTCAACATTCTTACTCACGACCCTTTCATCCAGTTCCTCATGTAGTCGTGACCAACCAACCATAAAATTATTTTTGTTGCTACATCATAGCTGTAATTTTGCTACTGCTATAATTCAGGCCACCCCATGAAAGGGCTGTTTGACCCCCTAAGTAGGCACGACTCACAGGTCGATAGCCGCTGCTCTAAACGAAGGGGAGATTCTCTTAAGGTCTTCTTCAGCATATTGTTAGAAGCACAAGTCCTGTTGTTATTGTTGTTGGGTGCAGTCGAGTGGGTTTGGCTCACAGCCACTCTCTGCACAATATAATGAAACTCTGGGGGTCTTAAAGGCTTGAAGGCAAACAGGCTGAAATCTAGCTAGGAAGCAACAAAGCCCACAGAGAAGACGCACACAAGCCTAAGTGAGCACGAGGTGTTGAAGGGATCAGGTAGCAGACACCAAAGAACAAAAACCATTATTGTGTGATCACCTTCCCCACATAAACGCTGAACATGAATGTGTGCATAATTAAGTGTGGTGAAGAAGGCTGATGGTGCCCGGCTATCAAGCGATATAGCGTCCCGGGTCTTAAAGGCTTGAAAGTAAACAAGCAGGCCCAGAAGCAACAAAGCCCACATGGAAGCATCACACCAACATGTGTGATCATGAAGGGCTGAGGGGACCAGTTTTCAAGCAACAAAGGCGGGAGGGGGGATTATATCATCGTGAATGAGGGGAGTGCATGACAGGGTACCAATGCCCACCTGTAGACAACTGGACATCCCTTGCGGAGGGGTAGTGGGAAGGAGATGAGTCACTCAGGGTTCAGTGTAGCAATAATGAAACTCACAACCTTCCTCTAGTTATTAAACACTTCCTCCCCCCACCTCTCAGGATCCCAATTCTACCTTGCAAACCTGGTTAGACCAGAAGATACACAGCGGTACAGACGGGAACTGGAAACACAGGGAATCCAGGACAAATGAACCCCCCAGGACCAGTGGTGAGAGTGGCGATACTGGGAGGGAAGTGGGTGTAGAAATGGGAAACCGAACACAAGGATCTACATATAACTTCCCCCCTGGGAGATGGGCAACAGAAAATTGGGTGAAGGGAGACGCCGCACAGTTTAAGTTAAGAGAAAATAATAATGTATAAATTACTAAGGGTTCATGAGGGAAGAGGTGCAGGGTGAGAGGGGGAGAGGGGAAAGGGGAAATGAGCTGATTCCAGGAACCCAAGCGGAAAGCAAATTTTGAGAATGATGAAGGCAACGAATGTATAAGTGTGCTTTACACAATTGGTGTATGTATGGATTGTGATGAGTTGTATGAGCCCCAATAAAATGATTTTAAAAAAGTAAAAGAAAGAAATGTCTATAAATGAATGAAGGCAACATATGTACAAATTGCCTGATGCAATCAATATGGATTGCAACAAAAGTTGTAAGAGTCTCCAAGAAAAGATTTTTAATAAAAATGTATATATAATAAATATTTTCCTAACTTATATAAATGATTAATAAGAATAAAATTAAGCACCCTGGGTGTTTTATAGGAAAAAATGATAAAAGAACAAATGAGAGATTCAGCAGGAAGCAATGGATAGGAAAATATTATAAGGAAGGTTTTCTCTTACATGGAATGAACATTCTCTTACATGACAACAATCAGAATATGCCTTAAGAACCTCAGACCAAATTCTAGAATAAAACAGAGGAAAAAATTCCCAACCCTTCAATAAAATGCTATATGCTTTCTATGATTTTCACAAAAGTTCAAATTCTTTAACAAAATATTTTGTTCATTCAAATTTTTAATTATGCATAAATTTATGTCTACTTGCATACATCTCATAAAAAGGCATAAGAATGGTTTTCACTCTATCTAAAACTAAATAGAAGATAGTGAAGGCGAAAAAATAGCTTTCGTGAATGTTGCTTTGAAATACAAATGGCATTGTCCTAAGAAATTTAAATGATTTCATTTTTTAAAATCATTTTATTAGGGGCACATACAAATCTTATCACAATCCATACATACATCAGTTGTGTAAAGCACATCCGTACATTCATTGCCCTCATCATTCTCAAAACATTTGCTCTCCACTTTAGGCCCTGGCATCATGTCCTCATTTTTCTCCGCCCGCCCTCCCTGTTCCCCCCTCACTCATGAACCCTTGATAATTTGTCAGATCTTACATATTTTGTCTCCTTTCACCCACTTTTCTATTGTCCATCCCCCAGGGAGGAAGTTATATGTAGATCCTTGTAACTGAGGTCTCAGAGCAGCTGGGTGTGATGTAGGGGAGGCTCTGGAAGCAGCTGCAGACACTGCAGATGTTGGCAGCCCAACAGTGAGGGTCACTGCATCCGTGGGTACCAGAAAACTGGCTGGGGTTGCTTATTCCCCTAGATGCTACCCCTGCCTTGAAGAGAACTGTGACAGAGGCCTGTAGACATGTGTCAGGAAAAGATGAGGCCTTCACTGTTTCCTCTTCCCACAAACCTTTGAGGAGAGCCTGCAGGGCAGGGGCTCGGCTCCCTGGCTCCAGTCACCTGCACTTCCCCACAGCCACACCCACGCAAGCCCCAACTCCCCCTGCCCTGGGTTTGCTTCTTGAATCAAGAGGAGCAGCCTGGGCAAAGACCATGAAGAAGCTTGTCCTTCAGGCAGCCCCTTTGATTGGGTCCCTTGTCCTCCAGAGTGTGGACACATGCACACTAACAGTTGGGGGACTCAGGCTGTCACCACAGGGGCCAGGATCTGAAGAGGATGCTGGCACTGCAGGGCTTCCTGAGGGAAGCTGAGGACTTGCAGAGCTGGCTGAGCAGCCAGCAGCAGGTGGCCAGAGGAGAGAGGACTATGAGCACACCCTAGTGAGGAAGGGGCTAGGGGCAAGGAAGGGGCCCTGGAGCCGAATGAAGACGGTTGGTGGAAGGGGGGCTGCATGCGCAAGGGGCTGATGGGGAACATCAGTCTGGACTGAGGAAAGCTGTGGCTTCCTATTCCCCTCTCTGCATAGAGGGGCAAGTTCTGTGGCTGTCCAGTGCTGCCCTGCCCAGTCACTCACTGAGGTGTCTCACAGCCCACCAGCCATGGCCCCCTGTGATCCCTCTCCTCTCTTCTCAGCTCCTCTTAACCTAGTTTGCAATATTTCGGCACCAAGTGAAGATGGGTGGCCACCAGGGGGCAGCCTGCCCCACTAGCGGAGAGCCTGCTGGAGTGGCGTCCGAGCACAGCCCCCAGGGCCCAGCAGTGGTGACAAGACCTACAGTGAGTACCAGCAGCCTGGAGCAGGGGTGAGTTTGGGGGAGGTGCTGGGCATGGGGTGGAGGGGCTTCCAGGGAGACCCTTGCTGTGCTGCGGCTCTGCCAACCCCCTGAGAGGTGAACTGGTTTTCTGTGTGCCCACCTTGGGGGCCCGGGCCACGTGTTCCAGGGAGCAACTTGTGCAGCCTGGAGCTTGGGACACCTTACTTAAGCTGAGAGGCCATGTCGGACGATCTTCAGCAAAGCTCAGCCTTTGAGTTCTGGGCGTCTGGCTTCAGGGCACGGTGAGGGCAGCTGCTGGTTCTGGCCCAGCTGCAAGCAGCCTGGCTGTACCTGGCCCTTCTGGGGACTCCAGATAGCACTGGGGAAACTGGGTGCACCGAGAGGCTGGCTTACGTCCTAGAGACCACAGCTAATTAGCAGTGGAGTTGAGACCCGATATGGCCCTCACCATAAAAAAGGAAGTGTTTTCTGCCCTGGTGACCCCTGAGGTCAAGGGTGACCATAGCAGCCACATGAAGAGTGTCAGAAGCAGGGCACAATGACTGCCTCAACCTCCCCACTCTCCCCACGCCGGGGCTCTTCCAGTCTTGGCCTAGTACTTCTATTGCTGGAGAGCAGGCTGGAAAGTCCCCCACCCCTGCAGGGCCCACAACCTTCCTAGCAGTGCCAGCGGATCTGAAAGGCACAGCCTGGCAGTGTGTGGCCAGGCTCCCTGGAAATGGTCCCATTGAAGATCTGGAGAGCAGACCGATTGTTTTCCTTTGATTGTGTTACAGACATCTTACAGGAGAGAAGGACGTTTATAGATCACTGTCTACAGTTTCTGACCTTCAAAGCACTCAAATCATTGCCATCGAGTCGATTTCTATCATCGAGGCCCTGTAGGACAGCACACGACGGCCCCTGCGGCTCTCTGAGGCTGTCACTACGGGGGCAGACAGCCGAGCCGCGTCTTTCTGATGGGTTTCAGACCACTGACCTTGCCACGAGCAGCAGCCCGGGGCATGCCTTTTTCTGACTTTGGGTTTGACTAATATATATATACACACATATAATGCACATATATATATGAATTTTAATATAGATGGTTTTTGTTTTAAGTGGAAACATGCAGAGCAGTTTAACAATTTCTACACATTTTGTTTGCAGCCCTCATAATATAACACAGCACTCTTCTTGCCTCCTCCCTGGCCCAACCCTCCCTCCTGAATTTTGAGGGCAAATGCTCACCTTTGCTCTGGGAAGCACTTGCCTCACAGGTGCCATGCGTTCACTTTATCAGCTCGACTGTTGCTTGGGCAGGGGTGATTCCCGGCGCTGGGCTCTGTTTTGGATTTGAAGGGCCCTGGTCTCGGGGTTCCAGCAGTCCCTGTCAAACTTGTAATGCCCTCTCTTCATGAAGTCAACTTCCATTGGTTTTCAAGCTGTGCACAAGTTGCCAGTTTGAGCTCAACCAGAGCAGTTTGAGGCAGTGGCTGGGCACGATCTAACTCTCCTGGTCGCCAAGACAAGGATGGAGGGCTGTGGTGTTGGTGGTCCGTTAGTCTTGTGGACTGCTTTGCTTCAGTTTTTGATTTTCTTCACTCGTCAACTCCAGATGGGGAGAGAAGGGATCCTAGTTGCTAGAGGTGGCTTTGCAATGGAGACAAACATTTTATACTAAAGTGAGATTCTTACGTGACATTTGCCTGACTGCAGCAGCCCCTGCTCATCTTCCTCCGTGCTCACCCTAGCTGACCACCTTCCTGCCTCAGAGGATGGGGCACTTCCTCTGCCCGTCCACCCTCAGGTCCTCACTTTCAGCCCCACAGGATCCTGTGGTATCAATCCCCCCCCTATCAGCCCCACCCCCAGCCTACACAAGGATTACAAACCCTCGCTCCACTCAGATTCTCTGTAGCTAGTGTCACCTCCCCTGTGTTCCTCAGAATGAGCTCTGCACCCATGAGATTATTGATTGGTTTCCACCCATAGTGACCCTCTATGTCCCACAGGGCTTGCTTTGGAGGCAGCTCTCAGTGGGGGAAACCAGGAGGAGGAGGGGAGGGAGCAGTTGGGCAGAAGAAGCTGTGATGGACCCCACAGAGCAAGACTGCCCATGGAGGACAGGACCCTGCGGCTGTTTCCCCGAAGGGGTGTCCCTCAGGGCAGATCAATGCTCTGGAGACCCCACCGCAGGTGGAGGCCCCTCGACCCCTCCTCAGTCCCGCCCTCCACACCCTCACCTACATTTGGAGCTGGGTGAGCTTATCCTCCTGGGCCGCCAGCTGCCTTTCCAAGTCCTGGTGCCAGGCATGTGGCCCTCTAAGGGGCGGATCCCTGCTCACCCCACAGTCAGGGTCCAGCAGGAGGTCCTCTCAGGAGGCCAGCCAGACCTGGGCCTGCCCCAGCATTCCCCGCAGCTCCTCCTGGTCCTGGCTCACCTGGCAGTGCTCCTGGTGTAGGGCCCAGGCTGTCCGGAGCTCCTGCAGCTGCCTGTCCAGCTCCCGGAGACACTGTGACCTGGGGGGCAGAGGGCTGTTGGGAGGGGCGCAGGGTGTCACCTGGGTGGGGCAGGGCTGGGTACCGTGGAGCAGGGAGAAGCAGGAAAGGGAGCTCTGGCCACGCAACACCCTGGCCCTAGCACTCAGCCCGCACATCTCTGGGGCCATGACGTGGCTGGTGTACAGCAGCTGCTACCCCGCCGGTCGCACTGCCTGGGCTCTCAGGCAGAGGTCCTGCCCCAGTGTCTCCTTGGCTCCAGCTGGCCCTTCTGAGGATATAGACTAGTGCCTGCTTCTCTTGCGCCCGAGTGCTGGGTGGGGGACAGGGCATGGGAACAGGTCTCGGGGCAAGAGGGCAGAACAGGGAGGAGGCAGGGAAGAGCTGGGTGCCCCCACCCGCATGGAACAGAGCGAGCCCCCATCTAGGTGGGGTGGCACATACAGCAGTTCCTGGCAGTGCCTGAGGAAGGCGTGGCCATGGGCTACCCACTTCAGCTGCTGGCCCTGCTCCCAGGCCTACATGTCCAGGTGGCCCATGCCTCCTGCACCTCAGCCAGCTGCCCAGCCAGGCCCTCCTGGACCGCAGGGTGTACCTGGATGGCCTCCATCCCCATCTGAACCACCACCTCGTCCACAGCCACCAGCTTCCACTGCACCTGGCAGAGAGCAGGCTGAATGCTCCTCCACCTAGGACTCGGCAGTCCATCCTGGTTGTACCCCTGCCTAGGTCAAACCCAGGCCCGTCACCCCCCATCCCAAAGGGGGCAGGGGCAGGCTGCAGTCCTGCCTGGAGTCAGCTGGGGGTGAGGGCTCCTCATCCATCCATTGCCTACAAAGAGGGGTTCTTACGGGGGGGAGGGACTGGGGCCCTCCCCTGCAGGAGGCGGTGCTGGCGCTGCAGGACCTCCACAGACGCCAGGTCGTGGCCAAGGACAGCACCTTCCACCAAGGCCACCTTCTGCATGTGGCCCCACAGCTCGAGCGCCGCCTTGTGGAAGTCGAGGGCTCAGCGGGAAGGAGGGCCAGCAACTTTCTCCCTGAGAACAGGGCCACCTCCTTTTGAGCAAAGACTATGGCTTGGGGATTTGTGGGGCGTTAACACGGAGGGAAATAGGACGAAGACTCTATTCCCTAACTTATAACAGGGAGAATCTGGAAAGCTGGTATTCCACGGTAGGAAAGCCTCTACTTTGGTAAGTTAGAGGTAAAGTTCAAGTACATTATCCTGCGTTAAAAATCATTCCCATGGATTATCCGTTAACAGCTAAGCTGCCTTAATGTGAGCACATGGCTGATTGTATCTCTGTGTAGAAGCAGATATGATCCTTTTGCCCTCTCTTCCCACTGTGACACCCAGCCCCCCTTGTAGCTTCCCCTAATGCAGGTATTAGCTTTCCTCACCTTGGTGAGCTCAAGTACAGAGGCCTTAAAATAGATTCCACCCACCTTGTGACCCATGTCACTATTGAAGAGGTGTGTCTCCAGGCTCCCTTTACACGTCCCAAGATAGCAAAGGTTCCACTTCTCCCAGTACAACGTGGTCCATCAAGAGGCGCTGAAGTGAGCATGCCTAATAAAACATGTCTGACTCTGTATTGTATTCTCTCGCCCCTGCCTTTCCTGTCCTCTGTGACTTTACCGTGACCTTTACCTATTATCATCGCTGTACATTCGCGCCTTCTGGCCCTTCGGTGGTTAGAAGATGGATGGTTTCCTCTAATCACAGCAGGTTCCTGATGAGGCCCGGGGGCCACAGGCAGGGCACGAGGGAGGAAAGGGTCTTGACACGCATGTTGGGAGGAAGGCAAAAAGATGGGGAGCCCTGAGCACATGTGGATGGCAGCTCAGTGAGCGAGTGGGCTGCCTGTCAGGGGGTCTGCCTGTAGCACTTCCAACAGTCAGTGAGGAGAGGGCTGGCCCCAGGGCCACCCAGCCCCAGGATTTCGGTTGCAGGACCTGTCAGGTGCTCAGTGCACTGAGACACCAGTTCCCGAGAAAGGAGGTTGTGGGGATGGGAGGCAGGGAGCTCTAAGAGTGGTGGTCAGCAAGAAGACCAGCAGGGCCTGTGCCCCCAATGAAACTGCGGCCCGTGCTCAGGGAGCATTGGGAGAGCCCACTTCGTGCTCCTGCCACAAGGAGTGACCTGCGCTGAAGGACTCCAAACTGGGGGCAGGAAGGAGCGTGGTTGAACGGGGAAGGCTGATTGATGCTGGGAGCTGAAGTCAGCCATGCCCCTTCAAAAACACATCCGCACACGAGAATACACACAGAAGTACGCATGCACACACCCACATGCCCACCCCTACACATGATCACACACACACACACACGCACACACACGCACACACATCTGGGGTAGGCCCCTGTGTCCCGAGCCCCTTGGCTGTCGCTGGCCTGTCCCTCTGGGCACCCACCTCTGTCGGGCTTTCATTGCCTTGTCCAGCCTCACCCATGTGGCCTCAACGCAGCTCCTGTGGACTTGACTCTGGGCCATGGAGCTGGGGAAGGCGAGTTCCAGGGCACCTGCCAGCTCCCTCAGGGCCTGCACCCTGGCAGCCCCACACTCTGCCCTTTTTCCCGGAAGACCTTGAACTTCTCTTCCAGCATCTGCCAAAGGTGGGGCTGGACAGGGTCAATGTGGATGGGGTTCAGGCAGCTCCTAAAACTCATGAAAGGGCCAGCTGGCCCCAACAGCTCCCACATACCTCAGCCCTGGTTCTAGAATTCTGCAGGGCATCTCCTGCCCCCTCAGCCCACCCAGCATCTACCCTACCCTCCGTTCCTCCATCCACTTTCCCGGCACAACTCACTTCCACACCCTCCAGGTCCTGCCCACACTGTCTCTGGAGAGGGCCCGAGTTCAGGGAACCCAGGGCAGCCCCTGCTGTCTGCGGCCTGTGGAGGAGGCAAAGCTGGGTCGGTGGATCAGGGATCCTGGTCACAAAGCCCACTTAGCAGGGTCACTTTCCCAAGCCAGGGGCTCCCTGAACCTTCAGGGGCGTTCTGGGAAGAGTTGAGCTGGGCTGAGGATGCCCTGCACAGCACCAGGCTGACCCAGGTCACAGTTCAAGCTACTGCGTTTCCAGCCCAGATGGAACTTACGTGAGATAACGATTTGCCCATGATGCTAGCCCAGAGGCTGGCCCAGAGTCTCAGGGGCCTGGCATTTGCTGCATGCAAGAACCATGGAGGGGTGCAGCTTCTACCTTTGAAGTGTGTGCAGTCTCCTCCAAACACACAGCATGCCTGGGTGGCACACAACGTGGCTACCTGCGGAGTGCCGGGCTTTAGAATGACCCCACCTGCTGACTCATGGGGATGCTCCAGAGGGTTTGAAAGCCAGTAAATCTTTCCAGGAGCAGGGAAACTCTTCTTTCTCCTGAGGAGCAGTTAGTGGGACTGAACCAGGCAAAAGCCCAACACTTCCCAAGCAGGCCTCCTGGAGCATCGTTAGAGCAAGGGGTAAACTGCTAGTGCTAATGGGCTTCTGGGAGGAGAGTTTGCAGAAAGGCCTGAAGCGCTGAGCAAGATCTCAGGACAGTGGCCCTCTGGGAGCTTAGGACAAGTTCTAAACCCAGACAGGAAGCTGAAGGGCTGACAAGACAGAAGTTGAGGGGGAGGAATGATCATGCTGGGATAACTGCTGACCCCCGCCTGAGGGCAGGGCTTCCTGTTTGGAGCAGTGGGAGCTGACTCAGGCCAGACCCCACCTGCTCTGAGATGCTGAGGCCACCCTCAAAGTTCACAGCCAACTGTCTCACGTGCTCGTCCGTATCCAGGTGGGTGCCTGGGGGAGAGGGTGGCTTCTGCAAGTGCTGCCACCCCAGGCCCAGAGTCCCACCCTCAATGCCCGGGCCCTTGGCCACCATGCTGTCTCAGGAGAAAGCCACAAGCCTCCCAGATGCCGTGTCCCACTAGGTGGAGGCCCCCATGAGGAGACATGGATCGCACCAATGAATCACACAATCTGCCTCTGTCCCCTTGAGGCCTCCTCACCCCCCACTATCATCACCCCAGTGCCGCTTCCCACTCTGGACTAGAGTGCATAGGTATTAGGAAGAGATAAACTCACAACACATGGAACCCAGGAACAGGAATGGGAATAGAGATACCAAAAGGGTAGGGGTAAGGGGGGTAGAGGATGGGAGGAAGGGGAACCGATAGCAGTGAATGACATATAACCACACACCCCTCGCAGGAAGAGGAGCAACAGAAAGCTGAGGATAAAAGAGACAATGGTCGATGTGAGATATGAAAATAATAACAATCTAAAATCTATCAAGGAACCACGAGTGGGGAGGAGGAAAAAAAGGGGAGCTGATCCCATGGGCTCAATAGAAAGTAAATGTCTAGAAAAGAATGATGGCAATATACATATGACTATGTCAGATACAATTGGTGTATGGATTGGAACAAGAGTGGTAAGAGCCCCCAATAAGGACACACTGAGGATGACGAAATACACCACTGAAAACCTTATGCTAATCATTGATACACGGTCAGGTAGTGGAGAACTAGTAAAACTAGGCAGAACCTTGTCAGAGAGGACCAGATGACGAACACTTTTGGTCAGATTAAAGGGGAAGATCAGTGAAAAAGAGCCAGGCCGTTTGCAGGATGCATGGCCACGGGAGCTGCAACGATCGGTTCAAACATCAGAAAGAAATGAGGGTGGCGCAGGACTGACAAGCCTTTCCTTGTCCTGTACATTGGGGTTGCTTTGAAGCAGACCAACTGGACAGCACCTACCAACAAGACCAACTGAGGAAGAGGAAGCCACTATGATCCCAGAAACAGACATCACTAGGACGTGTCAGGAGAATTTTATAAAGGTAACCAATGGCCTGGCCCTACATCACAGAAAGCTGGGGAAGCACCATTGTCCTGGTTTACCAGACGTTCCCCAGATAAATTACTGTCCAGCTGCCCAAGGAGGAGAAATACCTATAGACATGACGGAAGGGAGGTTCACTCCGCTATGGGAATGTGCTAATCTGTGCACTTAAATGTTGAAATCCACAGACACACGTGTATAAAAGAGAGTTGTACTTAAATATTAAATGCACATCAAGAAAACTTCCCTAAAAGATCTTTTTAATCTCATAAGCCCACCATTATGCCATAGGCCCCCGAGAATCCACAACCATCTACAAAAGAGATAGAATGAGGCTGACTGCTAGTAAGCGCCAAGTCAGAGAAAGCAAAATAATCTCATATTTGGTGGGCATCTGCATATAGCTGGGGAGCACCCGAGCTGTTTCACGTAGATAATGTGGCTTCTGCTCAGATATGTCTGAGTGTACGTGAGGTTTAACTGGCTAAGGCATCATCTCACTTTACTGAATTTCAAAATCAAGATGGTCAAGAACTTGCAATGCTAAAGTGACCAATGCATGAATCATTCCGCCCTTCAATTAATACCACCTGTGCATCTTGGACATTTGGCGTGATAAGCTAACAATATGAGTCAGCATAACCTGTTGTGAAAAACAGGAAGTTACAGAAAGCTCCATTGTTTAATGTAATTATTGTATACGGGAACCTGCAGGATGTAAAATTTCCCATCAACAACTGATGATGGAAAATGATAATGCTCCTTCACCCACCCACCCCAAAAAAAAAACTCATATTGAGGCACTCTAGAAATGAAAAACCTAAATCTGGGTGAGGCAACACTGAAGTCAGCCTATGAAACGCGGCATGTTAAGATTTCCTTCACATTCAAATAGTTGAAAATCTAAGGCATGAGCTGAGAATAGTAAAACTGTTTGAGGCTCCATAATCGGTGAGGGGAAACACCAGAATAATTGCCTCTTCCTTAATAAACGTGAATCTGCTGGAGTTACATTTGGAGGTGAGATATGGGAAACTGTTTGAATTACAATAGTATGGAAGTAAAAGCAATTTTACAATGTGAGAAGCTCAAGTGTTTTCATTGGTATCGGTTGTCTGAATGACACCCACCTGGAGATAATTTTTTTTCAGTTGTAGCTTTTGATTCTGTGTCTTCTCTTCTGCAGTCTAGGTTTTCAGGGTATTGACTGCTCTTTCTAGACTTTTGACAAACCTTTAGGCTGCAGGTTTAAGGTTGGTGCTGGCTGCAGTTTTGTCTATGGGAAGGAGTGGTACACAGAATCAAAGGGTTTATTCAGATGGTATATGTGTCCTAACGTAGAATTCAGATAGAACAGTCTGGTTAATGTAGTTGCCATCCGCCTGGGACTGAGTTTTGGCTGCAGGAGAAGAAGGATAGGGATAAAAGTTATGCAAACAGAAGCAAGTCACTTTAATATATTGATGCGTTCAGACTCCAGCCTAGACACTGATCCTTTCTGGGGACATTATATGCAGTCTCCCCTGACTCCAAAACAGTTCTGAGGAGTCGGAGATTGTGACGGAGTAGGAGGTCTCACTGCCTAGATATCACACGTCATAGGTCCACATGAGGGCTATTCCACCTCAAGCGGTGTCTTAGTGTGCCTCAATCAGTGTTTCCACCCAAAACCCTATGTTTCTGTAGTTCCTAGTACCCTGTGTCCTGCAGTCCCTTTTACACAATAACCCTGGTGTTTATACTTTATAACCACATTTTCATTTGTGGAGATTAAAAAAATTGTTATTAAATAATGTGTTTTATGGAAATTGAAAAAATAAGCCATTAGAAACTTATTTGGCAAAAAAATATGACGCCAGTTTGCAAGGAAATGTCTGGATTGGCTGAGTAGGCAAAATAGAGCCGGATCAAAGTTGGCAGTCAAGCACTTGCTTCATTGAATGTGTGGCACTATCCACAGTGTTGGAAGTAATTTGGCGTCATGAAACAGGTTCCGGTAAGGTCCCCAAATCACTATTCCAAGGATTGAAACCATACTTTTTCCCATTCCATTTAGACTTCCAGATCATTCAAGCTTTTAAAAAACAGGTCAATTTCACATTCAGTTCACCATCCGACATTTCAATTGGCTCATATCAGTTCAAAGACCCAGTAAACACAATCTCTGAGTTATGCTGTATTATACCTATGATGAGCTGCTTTATGACCATCTGCTTCACTTTCTGTTTTTAGAAAGTTTATCATAAGTAGCATGCACCCATGCTATACCACACACATCTAATGCCATTGTAGCTGTAAGTTTATATCCAAAGTATTCAAGCCCCACAGGCTGATGAAGGTGAGATATGTAAAGCTAGGGGGTGGGAGTCCACCATCCAGAGATTTTTCACTTTTTTTAATATTAACAAACACACACATTAGTTTCTCTTGTTAGTTTTTTACAATTTTTAAAAAGATGTTCAGTTACTGTTTTGTTGGGGATTTTATATTTTGTGTTTATTTTTTACCTCTTTTGTATAAGTAGGGAATTTATAGGGAAATATGTACTTTATGGAATAAATTTTAAGAACTAAAATATATTTTATCTTAAATAAATTAGTGTATCTTTGATCTTACAGCTAAATCACTGATTATATATTTGCAGAGCCGACTTAAAGGATGAACGAAAATTCTATCAAGAGTGTTACTTTTGACTTCAAAGCCTTCCTAATAAAGTCGTTTAACTACCTGTGGAAAAAAATAAGAAAAGAAAAGCTAGTATCGTGAGGTATTTGACTTCGGTCAGAACTGCCTCATGACAGAATCGTCAGGATGGGGCCGGTCATAACGCAGGACTGAGTATACTTGCATCCAAACACTTGCTGTGGGGTAGATTCCAAGTCATTGAAACCTGGTGTGCAGAGCCAAACTGAACCTTCTTAGATAGGGGCTGCAAGGCTCTGTGAGGGTTCAAAAGCAAACCACCAGGTCTGCCTTCTGAGGTACCACGATATGGGTTCAGATGATCGTTTAAGTTATGAATTGAGCACTTAACTGTTTGTGCCACCAAGAGATGGCTTGTTGGAAAACAGCTTTTCACTGTTTAGTGTCTTTCCCAAACGGAAATGGGTGCTTACTTGTGTCCTGCCTCTTCTTATATTACTTGTGTTAGTCTGAGTACATTAGAGAAATAAATCCACAGAAACTGAAATGTATAAAAGAGAGCTTTAGATAAAGGGTAAATGCACATGGAGAAAAAATCCCAAAACAGTGCAGCCCAAGTGTACAAGTCCAACATTAGCCCATATGTCACACACCAATCCACAATGTCCTCCTCCATCTCAACAATGACATGCAGTGTGGGTGGCTGCAGGTGGAAAGAACTGCCCATCTGGGTTTCTGAGGTTGTTAACTTTTTACTGGAATTGAAAGCGCCTTTTGTGCGCCTGGAGCGGCTGGTGTTTGTAACCACTCATACACGAGGGCTCCATCTCCTTGTGCAGGACTACTCGTGATTTATTATCTACCCCAATGCTGCTTCAAGGGTGGTACATGGGTCGGTGATAAACTGTGACCTGTTTAAAATCTGTCCATTTGTAGCTAGGTACAGAAAGGAAAGTCAGAGTGCAGGTCACTGCTATTTCCAATGCCAGCAATGTCATGTAAAGGGCATAGCGCGCAGCAGGGTGTCTAGACGAAGGACACACTGAGGATGACAAAATACACCACTGAAAACCTTATGCTAATCATGGAAATACTGTCAGGTAGTGAAGGACTAGTAAACCAAGGCAGAACCTTGCCAGAGAGAGGGCCAGATGACGAACACTTCTGGTCAGTTTAAAGGGGAGGGCCAGTGACAAAGAGCCAGGTCTTTTGCACGACGCATGGCCACGGGGGCTTCAAAGATGGGTTCAAACATCAAAAAGATATGAGGGTGGCCCAGGATTTGCAAGCCTTTCCTTGTCCTGTACATTGCGGTTGCTTTGAAGCAGACCAACTGGATAGTACCTACCAACAAGACCAACCAAGGAAGAGGAAGCCTCTATGATCCCAGAAACAGACATCAGGAGGACGTGTCCGGAGACTTTTATAAAGGTAACCAATGGCCTGGCCCCTCATACCAGAAAGCTGGGGAAGCACCATTGTCCTGGTTTACCAGATGTTTCCCAGATGAATTACTGTCCAGATGCCCATAGGAAGGAGAAATACCTATAGACATGACGGAAGGGAGGTTCACTCTGCTATGGGAATGTGTTAATCTGTGCACTTTAGATGTGGAAATCCACAGACACACGTGTATAAAAGAGAGTTGTAATTAAATATTAAATGCACATCAAGAAACTTCCCTAAAAGAGCTTTTTAATCTCATAAGCCAACCATTATGCCATAGGCCCCCCAGAATCCACAACCATCTACAAAAGAGATGGAATGAGGCTGACTGCTAGTAAGAGCCAAGTCAGAGAAAGCAAAATAATCTCATATTTGGTGGGCATCTGCATATAGCTTGGGAGCACCCAAAGCTGTTTCACCTAGATAATGTGGCTTCTGCTCAGATATGTCTGAGTGTACGTGAGGTGGAAGGAGTAGCATTTAACTGGCTAAGGCATCATCTCACTTTACTGAATTTCAAAATCAAGATGCTCAAGAACTTGCGATGCTAAAGTGCCCAATGCATGAATCATTCCGCCCTTCAATTAACACCACCTGTGCATCTTGGACATTTGGCGTGATAAGCTAACAATATGAGTGAGCACAACCTGTTGTGAAAAACAGGAAGATACAGAAAGCTCCATTGTTTAATGTAATTATTGTATACGGAAACCTGCAGGATGTAAAATTTCCCATCAACAACTGATGATGGAAAATGATAATGCTCCTTACCCCTCCGCCCCCCCCCCAAAAAAAAAACTCATGTTGAGGCTCTCTAGAAATGAAAAACGTAAATCTGGGTGAGGCAACACTGAAGTCACCCTTTGAAACGCGGCATGTTAAGATTGCCTTCACATACAAATAGTTGAAAATCTAAGGCATGAGCTGAGAATAGTAAAACAGTTTGAGGCTCCATAATCGGTGCAGGGGAAACACCAGAATAATTGCCTCTTCCTTAATAAACTTGAATCTGCTGGAGTTATATTTGTAGGTGAAATATGGGAAACTGTTTGTATTACAATAGTACGGAAGTAAAACAATGTTCACTGTGAGTAGCTCAAGTGTTTTCATTGGAATCGGTTGTCTGAATGACACCCACCAGGAGCTGGAGCTTTTTTTTTTTTAAGTTGTAGCTTTTGATTCTGTGTTTTCTTCTGCAGGCTAGGTTTTCAGGGTATTGACTGCTCTTTCTAGACTTTTGACAAACCTTTAGTCTGCAGGTTTAAGGTCTGGTGCTGGCTGCAGTTTTGTCTATGGGAAGGAGAAGGACACAGAATCAAATTGTTTATTCAGATGGTCTATGTGTACTAACGTAGAAGTCAGATAGAACAGTCTGGTTACTGTAGTTGCCATCCCCCTGGGACTGAGTTTTGGCTGCAGGAGAAGAATGATAGGGATAAAAGTGATGCAAACAGAAGCAAGTATCTTTAATATATTGATGCGTTCAGACTCCAGCCTAGACACTGATCCTTTCTGGGGACTTTATATGCAGTCTCCCCTGACTCCAAAACATTTCTGAGGAGTCGGAGATTGTGACGGAGTAGGAGGGCTCACTGCCTAGATATCACACGTCGTAGGACCCCATGAGGGCTACTCCACGTCAAGCGGTGTCTTAGTGTGCTTCAATCAGTGTTTCCGCCCAAATACCTAGGCTTCTGAAGTTCCTAGTACCCTGTGTCCTGCAGTCACTTTTACCCAATAACCTTGGTGTTTATACATTAGAACCACATTTTCATTTGTGGAGATTAAAAAAGTGTTATTAAATAATGTGTTTTATGGAAACTGAATAAATTAGCCATTAGAAACTTATTTGGCTAAAACAATATAATGCCAGTTTACAAGGAAATGTCTGGATAGGCTGAGTAGGCAGTCATAGAGCCGGCTCAAAGTTGGCAGTCAAGCACTTGCTTCATTGAATGTGTGTCACTATCCACAGTGTTGGAAGTAAATTGGCGTCATGAAACAGGTTCCTGGAAGGTCCCCAAATCACTATTCCAAGGATTGAAACTATACTTTTTCCCATTCCATTTAGCCTTCCAGATCATTCAAGCTTTTAAAAAACAGGTCAATTTCACATTCAGTTCATCATCCCACATCTCAATTGGCTCATATCAGTTCAAAGACCCAGTAAACACAATCTGTGAGTTGTGCTGTGTTATACTTATGATGAGCTGCATTATGACCATCTGCTTCACTTTCTGTTTTTAGAAAGTTTATCATAAGTAGCATGCACCCATGCTATACCACACACATCTAATGCCATTGTAGCTGTAAGTTTATATCCAAAGTATTCAAGCCCTACAGGCTGATGAAGGTGAGATATGTAAAGCTAGGGGGTGGGAGTCCACCATCCAGAGATTTTTCACTTTTTTTAATATTAACAAACACACACATTAGTTTCTCTTGTTAGTTTTTTACAATTTTTAAAAAGATGTTCAGTTACTGTTTTGTTGGGGATTTTATATTTTGTGTTTATTTTTTACCTCTTTTGTATAAGTAGGGAATTTATAGGGAAATATGTACTTTATGGAATAAATTTTAAGAACTAAAATATATTTTATCTTAAATAAATTAGTGTATCTTTGATCTTACAGCTAAATCACTGATTATATATTTGCAGAGCCGACTTAAAGGATGAACGAAAATTCTATCAAGAGTGTTACTTTTGACTTCAAAGCCTTCCTAATAAAGTCGTTTAACTACCTGTGGAAAAAAATAAGAAAAGAAAAGCTAGTATCGTGAGGTATTTGACTTCGGTCAGAACTGCCTCATGACAGAATCGTCAGGATGGGGCCGGTCATAACGCAGGACTGAGTATACTTGCATCCAAACACTTGCTGTGGGGTAGATTCCAAGTCATTGAAACCTGGTGTGCAGAGCCAAACTGAACCTTCTTAGATAGGGGCTGCAAGGCTCTGTGAGGGTTCAAAAGCAAACCACCAGGTCTGCCTTCTGAGGTACCACGATATGGGTTCAGATGATCGTTTAAGTTATGAATTGAGCACTTAACTGTTTGTGCCACCAAGAGATGGCTTGTTGGAAAACAGCTTTTCACTGTTTAGTGTCTTTCCCAAACGGAAATGGGTGCTTACTTGTGTCCTGCCTCTTCTTATATTACTTGTGTTGGTCTGAGTACATTAGAGAAATAAATCCACAGAAACTGAAATGTATAAAAGAGAGCTTTAGATAAAGGGTAAATGCACATGGAGAAAAAATCCCAAAACAGTGCAGCCCAAGTGTACAAGTCCAACATTAGCCCATATGTCCCACACCAATCCACAATGTCCTCCTCCATCTCAACAATGACATGCAGTGTGGGTGGCTGCAGGTGGAAAGAACTGCCCATCTGGGTTTCTGAGGTTGTTAACTTTTTACTGGAATTGAAAGCGCCTTTTGTGCGCCTGGAGCGGCTGGTGTTTGTAACCACTCATACACGAGGGCTCCATCTCCTTGTGCAGGACTACTCGTGATTTATTATCTACCCCAATGCTGCTTCAAGGGTGGTACATGGGTCGGTGATAAACTGTGACCTGTTTAAAATCTGTCCATTTGTAGCTAGGTACAGAAAGGAAAGTCAGAGTGCAGGTCACTGCTATTTCCAATGCCAGCAATGTCATGTAAAGGGCATAGCGCGCAGCAGGGTGTCTAGACGAAGGACACACTGAGGATGACAAAATACACCACTGAAAACCTTATGCTAATCATGGAAATACTGTCAGGTAGTGAAGGACTAGTAAACCAAGGCAGAACCTTGCCAGAGAGAGGGCCAGATGACGAACACTTCTGGTCAGTTTAAAGGGGAGGGCCAGTGACAAAGAGCCAGGTCTTTTGCACGACGCATGGCCACGGGGGCTTCAAAGATGGGTTCAAACATCAAAAAGATATGAGGGTGGCCCAGGATTTGCAAGCCTTTCCTTGTCCTGTACATTGCGGTTGCTTTGAAGCAGACCAACTGGATAGTACCTACCAACAAGACCAACCAAGGAAGAGGAAGCCTCTATGATCCCAGAAACAGACATCAGGAGGACGTGTCCGGAGACTTTTATAAAGGTAACCAATGGCCTGGCCCCTCATACCAGAAAGCTGGGGAAGCACCATTGTCCTGGTTTACCAGATGTTTCCCAGATGAATTACTGTCCAGATGCCCATAGGAAGGAGAAATACCTATAGACATGACGGAAGGGAGGTTCACTCTGCTATGGGAATGTGTTAATCTGTGCACTTTAGATGTGGAAATCCACAGACACACGTGTATAAAAGAGAGTTGTAATTAAATATTAAATGCACATCAAGAAACTTCCCTAAAAGAGCTTTTTAATCTCATAAGCCAACCATTATGCCATAGGCCCCCCAGAATCCACAACCATCTACAAAAGAGATGGAATGAGGCTGACTGCTAGTAAGAGCCAAGTCAGAGAAAGCAAAATAATCTCATATTTGGTGGGCATCTGCATATAGCTTGGGAGCACCCAAAGCTGTTTCACCTAGATAATGTGGCTTCTGCTCAGATATGTCTGAGTGTACGTGAGGTGGAAGGAGTAGCATTTAACTGGCTAAGGCATCATCTCACTTTACTGAATTTCAAAATCAAGATGCTCAAGAACTTGCGATGCTAAAGTGCCCAATGCATGAATCATTCCGCCCTTCAATTAACACCACCTGTGCATCTTGGACATTTGGCGTGATAAGCTAACAATATGAGTGAGCACAACCTGTTGTGAAAAACAGGAAGATACAGAAAGCTCCATTGTTTAATGTAATTATTGTATACGGAAACCTGCAGGATGTAAAATTTCCCATCAACAACTGATGATGGAAAATGATAATGCTCCTTACCCCTCCGCCCCCCCCCAAAAAAAAAAACTCATGTTGAGGCTCTCTAGAAATGAAAAACGTAAATCTGGGTGAGGCAACACTGAAGTCACCCTTTGAAACGCGGCATGTTAAGATTGCCTTCACATACAAATAGTTGAAAATCTAAGGCATGAGCTGAGAATAGTAAAACAGTTTGAGGCTCCATAATCGGTGCAGGGGAAACACCAGAATAATTGCCTCTTCCTTAATAAACTTGAATCTGCTGGAGTTATATTTGTAGGTGAAATATGGGAAACTGTTTGTATTACAATAGTACGGAAGTAAAACAATGTTCACTGTGAGTAGCTCAAGTGTTTTCATTGGAATCGGTTGTCTGAATGACACCCACCAGGAGCTGGAGCTTTTTTTTTTTTAAGTTGTAGCTTTTGATTCTGTGTTTTCTTCTGCAGGCTAGGTTTTCAGGGTATTGACTGCTCTTTCTAGACTTTTGACAAACCTTTAGTCTGCAGGTTTAAGGTCTGGTGCTGGCTGCAGTTTTGTCTATGGGAAGGAGAAGGACACAGAATCAAATTGTTTATTCAGATGGTCTATGTGTACTAACGTAGAAGTCAGATAGAACAGTCTGGTTACTGTAGTTGCCATCCCCCTGGGACTGAGTTTTGGCTGCAGGAGAAGAATGATAGGGATAAAAGTGATGCAAACAGAAGCAAGTATCTTTAATATATTGATGCGTTCAGACTCCAGCCTAGACACTGATCCTTTCTGGGGACTTTATATGCAGTCTCCCCTGACTCCAAAACATTTCTGAGGAGTCGGAGATTGTGACGGAGTAGGAGGGCTCACTGCCTAGATATCACACGTCGTAGGACCCCATGAGGGCTACTCCACGTCAAGCGGTGTCTTAGTGTGCTTCAATCAGTGTTTCCGCCCAAATACCTAGGCTTCTGAAGTTCCTAGTACCCTGTGTCCTGCAGTCACTTTTACCCAATAACCTTGGTGTTTATACATTAGAACCACATTTTCATTTGTGGAGATTAAAAAAGTGTTATTAAATAATGTGTTTTATGGAAACTGAATAAATTAGCCATTAGAAACTTATTTGGCTAAAACAATATAATGCCAGTTTACAAGGAAATGTCTGGATAGGCTGAGTAGGCAGTCATAGAGCCGGCTCAAAGTTGGCAGTCAAGCACTTGCTTCATTGAATGTGTGTCACTATCCACAGTGTTGGAAGTAAATTGGCGTCATGAAACAGGTTCCTGGAAGGTCCCCAAATCACTATTCCAAGGATTGAAACTATACTTTTTCCCATTCCATTTAGACTTCCAGATCATTCAAGCTTTTAAAAAACAGGTCAATTTCACATTCAGTTCATCATCCCACATCTCAATTGGCTCATATCAGTTCAAAGACCCAGTAAACACAATCTGTGAGTTGTGCTGTGTTATACTTATGATGAGCTGCATTATGACCATCTGCTTCACTTTCTGTTTTTAGAAAGTTTATCATAAGTAGCATGCACCCATGCTATACCACACACATCTAATGCCATTGTAGCTGTAAGTTTATATCCAAAGTATTCAAGCCCTACAGGCTGATGAAGGTGAGATATGTAAAGCTAGGGGGTGGGAGTCCACCATCCAGAGATTTTTCACTTTTTTTAATATTAACAAACACACACATTAGTTTCTCTTGTTAGTTTTTTACAATTTTTAAAAAGATGTTCAGTTACTGTTTTGTTGGGGATTTTATATTTTGTGTTTATTTTTTACCTCTTTTGTATAAGTAGGGAATTTATAGGGAAATATGTACTTTATGGAATAAATTTTAAGAACTAAAATATATTTTATCTTAAATAAATTAGTGTATCTTTGATCTTACAGCTAAATCACTGATTATATATTTGCAGAGCCGACTTAAAGGATGAACGAAAATTCTATCAAGAGTGTTACTTTTGACTTCAAAGCCTTCCTAATAAAGTCGTTTAACTACCTGTGGAAAAAAATAAGAAAAGAAAAGCTAGTATCGTGAGGTATTTGACTTCGGTCAGAACTGCCTCATGACAGAATCGTCAGGATGGGGCCGGTCATAACGCAGGACTGAGTATACTTGCATCCAAACACTTGCTGTGGGGTAGATTCCAAGTCATTGAAACCTGGTGTGCAGAGCCAAACTGAACCTTCTTAGATAGGGGCTGCAAGGCTCTGTGAGGGTTCAAAAGCAAACCACCAGGTCTGCCTTCTGAGGTACCACGATATGGGTTCAGATGATCGTTTAAGTTATGAATTGAGCACTTAACTGTTTGTGCCACCAAGAGATGGCTTGTTGGAAAACAGCTTTTCACTGTTTAGTGTCTTTCCCAAACGGAAATGGGTGCTTACTTGTGTCCTGCCTCTTCTTATATTACTTGTGTTGGTCTGAGTACATTAGAGAAATAAATCCACAGAAACTGAAATGTATAAAAGAGAGCTTTAGATAAAGGGTAAATGCACATGGAGAAAAAATCCCAAAACAGTGCAGCCCAAGTGTACAAGTCCAACATTAGCCCATATGTCCCACACCAATCCACAATGTCCTCCTCCATCTCAACAATGACATGCAGTGTGGGTGGCTGCAGGTGGAAAGAACTGCCCATCTGGGTTTCTGAGGTTGTTAACTTTTTACTGGAATTGAAAGCGCCTTTTGTGCGCCTGGAGCGGCTGGTGTTTGTAACCACTCATACACGAGGGCTCCATCTCCTTGTGCAGGACTACTCGTGATTTATTATCTACCCCAATGCTGCTTCAAGGGTGGTACATGGGTCGGTGATAAACTGTGACCTGTTTAAAATCTGTCCATTTGTAGCTAGGTACAGAAAGGAAAGTCAGAGTGCAGGTCACTGCTATTTCCAATGCCAGCAATGTCATGTAAAGGGCATAGCGCGCAGCAGGGTGTCTAGACGAAGGACACACTGAGGATGACAAAATACACCACTGAAAACCTTATGCTAATCATGGAAATACTGTCAGGTAGTGAAGGACTAGTAAACCAAGGCAGAACCTTGCCAGAGAGAGGGCCAGATGACGAACACTTCTGGTCAGTTTAAAGGGGAGGGCCAGTGACAAAGAGCCAGGTCTTTTGCACGACGCATGGCCACGGGGGCTTCAAAGATGGGTTCAAACATCAAAAAGATATGAGGGTGGCCCAGGATTTGCAAGCCTTTCCTTGTCCTGTACATTGCGGTTGCTTTGAAGCAGACCAACTGGATAGTACCTACCAACAAGACCAACCAAGGAAGAGGAAGCCTCTATGATCCCAGAAACAGACATCAGGAGGACGTGTCCGGAGACTTTTATAAAGGTAACCAATGGCCTGGCCCCTCATACCAGAAAGCTGGGGAAGCACCATTGTCCTGGTTTACCAGATGTTTCCCAGATGAATTACTGTCCAGATGCCCATAGGAAGGAGAAATACCTATAGACATGACGGAAGGGAGGTTCACTCTGCTATGGGAATGTGTTAATCTGTGCACTTTAGATGTGGAAATCCACAGACACACGTGTATAAAAGAGAGTTGTAATTAAATATTAAATGCACATCAAGAAACTTCCCTAAAAGAGCTTTTTAATCTCATAAGCCAACCATTATGCCATAGGCCCCCCAGAATCCACAACCATCTACAAAAGAGATGGAATGAGGCTGACTGCTAGTAAGAGCCAAGTCAGAGAAAGCAAAATAATCTCATATTTGGTGGGCATCTGCATATAGCTTGGGAGCACCCAAAGCTGTTTCACCTAGATAATGTGGCTTCTGCTCAGATATGTCTGAGTGTACGTGAGGTGGAAGGAGTAGCATTTAACTGGCTAAGGCATCATCTCACTTTACTGAATTTCAAAATCAAGATGCTCAAGAACTTGCGATGCTAAAGTGCCCAATGCATGAATCATTCCGCCCTTCAATTAACACCACCTGTGCATCTTGGACATTTGGCGTGATAAGCTAACAATATGAGTGAGCACAACCTGTTGTGAAAAACAGGAAGATACAGAAAGCTCCATTGTTTAATGTAATTATTGTATACGGAAACCTGCAGGATGTAAAATTTCCCATCAACAACTGATGATGGAAAATGATAATGCTCCTTACCCCTCCGCCCCCCCCCAAAAAAAAAAAAAACTCATGTTGAGGCTCTCTAGAAATGAAAAACGTAAATCTGGGTGAGGCAACACTGAAGTCACCCTTTGAAACGCGGCATGTTAAGATTGCCTTCACATACAAATAGTTGAAAATCTAAGGCATGAGCTGAGAATAGTAAAACAGTTTGAGGCTCCATAATCGGTGCAGGGGAAACACCAGAATAATTGCCTCTTCCTTAATAAATTTGAATCTGCTGGAGTTATATTTGTAGGTGAAATATGGGAAACTGTTTGTATTACAATAGTACGGAAGTAAAACAATGTTCACTGTGAGTAGCTCAAGTGTTTTCATTGGAATCGGTTGTCTGAATGACACCCACCAGGAGCTGGAGCTTTTTTTTTTTTAAGTTGTAGCTTTTGATTCTGTGTTTTCTTCTGCAGGCTAGGTTTTCAGGGTATTGACTGCTCTTTCTAGACTTTTGACAAACCTTTAGTCTGCAGGTTTAAGGTCTGGTGCTGGCTGCAGTTTTGTCTATGGGAAGGAGAAGGACACAGAATCAAATTGTTTATTCAGATGGTCTATGTGTACTAACGTAGAAGTCAGATAGAACAGTCTGGTTACTGTAGTTGCCATCCCCCTGGGACTGAGTTTTGGCTGCAGGAGAAGAATGATAGGGATAAAAGTGATGCAAACAGAAGCAAGTATCTTTAATATATTGATGCGTTCAGACTCCAGCCTAGACACTGATCCTTTCTGGGGACTTTATATGCAGTCTCCCCTGACTCCAAAACATTTCTGAGGAGTCGGAGATTGTGACGGAGTAGGAGGGCTCACTGCCTAGATATCACACGTCGTAGGACCCCATGAGGGCTACTCCACGTCAAGCGGTGTCTTAGTGTGCTTCAATCAGTGTTTCCGCCCAAATACCTAGGCTTCTGAAGTTCCTAGTACCCTGTGTCCTGCAGTCACTTTTACCCAATAACCTTGGTGTTTATACATTAGAACCACATTTTCATTTGTGGAGATTAAAAAAGTGTTATTAAATAATGTGTTTTATGGAAACTGAATAAATTAGCCATTAGAAACTTATTTGGCTAAAACAATATAATGCCAGTTTACAAGGAAATGTCTGGATAGGCTGAGTAGGCAGTCATAGAGCCAGCTCAAAGTTGGCAGTCAAGCACTTGCTTCATTGAATGTGTGTCACTATCCACAGTGTTGGAAGTAAATTGGCGTCATGAAACAGGTTCCTGGAAGGTCCCCAAATCACTATTCCAAGGATTGAAACTATACTTTTTCCCATTCCATTTAGCCTTCCAGATCATTCAAGCTTTTAAAAAACAGGTCAATTTCACATTCAGTTCATCATCCCACATCTCAATTGGCTCATATCAGTTCAAAGACCCAGTAAACACAATCTGTGAGTTGTGCTGTGTTATACTTATGATGAGCTGCATTATGACCATCTGCTTCACTTTCTGTTTTTAGAAAGTTTATCATAAGTAGCATGCACCCATGCTATACCACACACATCTAATGCCATTGTAGCTGTAAGTTTATATCCAAAGTATTCAAGCCCTACAGGCTGATGAAGGTGAGATATGTAAAGCTAGGGGGTGGGAGTCCACCATCCAGAGATTTTTCACTTTTTTTAATATTAACAAACACACACATTAGTTTCTCTTGTTAGTTTTTTACAATTTTTAAAAAGATGTTCAGTTACTGTTTTGTTGGGGATTTTATATTTTGTGTTTATTTTTTACCTCTTTTGTATAAGTAGGGAATTTATAGGGAAATATGTACTTTATGGAATAAATTTTAAGAACTAAAATATATTTTATCTTAAATAAATTAGTGTATCTTTGATCTTACAGCTAAATCACTGATTATATATTTGCAGAGCCGACTTAAAGGATGAACGAAAATTCTATCAAGAGTGTTACTTTTGACTTCAAAGCCTTCCTAATAAAGTCGTTTAACTACCTGTGGAAAAAAATAAGAAAAGAAAAGCTAGTATCGTGAGGTATTTGACTTCGGTCAGAACTGCCTCATGACAGAATCGTCAGGATGGGGCCGGTCATAACGCAGGACTGAGTATACTTGCATCCAAACACTTGCTGTGGGGTAGATTCCAAGTCATTGAAACCTGGTGTGCAGAGCCAAACTGAACCTTCTTAGATAGGGGCTGCAAGGCTCTGTGAGGGTTCAAAAGCAAACCACCAGGTCTGCCTTCTGAGGTACCACGATATGGGTTCAGATGATCGTTTAAGTTATGAATTGAGCACTTAACTGTTTGTGCCACCAAGAGATGGCTTGTTGGAAAACAGCTTTTCACTGTTTAGTGTCTTTCCCAAACGGAAATGGGTGCTTACTTGTGTCCTGCCTCTTCTTATATTACTTGTGTTGGTCTGAGTACATTAGAGAAATAAATCCACAGAAACTGAAATGTATAAAAGAGAGCTTTAGATAAAGGGTAAATGCACATGGAGAAAAAATCCCAAAACAGTGCAGCCCAAGTGTACAAGTCCAACATTAGCCCATATGTCCCACACCAATCCACAATGTCCTCCTCCATCTCAACAATGACATGCAGTGTGGGTGGCTGCAGGTGGAAAGAACTGCCCATCTGGGTTTCTGAGGTTGTTAACTTTTTACTGGAATTGAAAGCGCCTTTTGTGCGCCTGGAGCGGCTGGTGTTTGTAACCACTCATACACGAGGGCTCCATCTCCTTGTGCAGGACTACTCGTGATTTATTATCTACCCCAATGCTGCTTCAAGGGTGGTACATGGGTCGGTGATAAACTGTGACCTGTTTAAAATCTGTCCATTTGTAGCTAGGTACAGAAAGGAAGGTCAGAGTGCAGGTCACTGCTATTTCCAATGCCAGCAATGTCATGTAAAGGGCATAGCGCGCAGCAGGGTGTCTAGACGAAGGACACACTGAGGATGACAAAATACACCACTGAAAACCTTATGCTAATCATGGAAATACTGTCAGGTAGTGAAGGACTAGTAAACCAAGGCAGAACCTTGCCAGAGAGAGGGCCAGATGACGAACACTTCTGGTCAGTTTAAAGGGGAGGGCCAGTGACAAAGAGCCAGGTCTTTTGCACGACGCATGGCCACGGGGGCTTCAAAGATGGGTTCAAACATCAAAAAGATATGAGGGTGGCCCAGGATTTGCAAGCCTTTCCTTGTCCTGTACATTGCGGTTGCTTTGAAGCAGACCAACTGGATAGTACCTACCAACAAGACCAACCAAGGAAGAGGAAGCCTCTATGATCCCAGAAACAGACATCAGGAGGACGTGTCCGGAGACTTTTATAAAGGTAACCAATGGCCTGGCCCCTCATACCAGAAAGCTGGGGAAGCACCATTGTCCTGGTTTACCAGATGTTTCCCAGATGAATTACTGTCCAGATGCCCATAGGAAGGAGAAATACCTATAGACATGACGGAAGGGAGGTTCACTCTGCTATGGGAATGTGTTAATCTGTGCACTTTAGATGTGGAAATCCACAGACACACGTGTATAAAAGAGAGTTGTAATTAAATATTAAATGCACATCAAGAAACTTCCCTAAAAGAGCTTTTTAATCTCATAAGCCAACCATTATGCCATAGGCCCCCCAGAATCCACAACCATCTACAAAAGAGATGGAATGAGGCTGACTGCTAGTAAGAGCCAAGTCAGAGAAAGCAAAATAATCTCATATTTGGTGGGCATCTGCATATAGCTTGGGAGCACCCAAAGCTGTTTCACCTAGATAATGTGGCTTCTGCTCAGATATGTCTGAGTGTACGTGAGGTGGAAGGAGTAGCATTTAACTGGCTAAGGCATCATCTCACTTTACTGAATTTCAAAATCAAGATGCTCAAGAACTTGCGATGCTAAAGTGCCCAATGCATGAATCATTCCGCCCTTCAATTAACACCACCTGTGCATCTTGGACATTTGGCGTGATAAGCTAACAATATGAGTGAGCACAACCTGTTGTGAAAAACAGGAAGATACAGAAAGCTCCATTGTTTAATGTAATTATTGTATACGGAAACCTGCAGGATGTAAAATTTCCCATCAACAACTGATGATGGAAAATGATAATGCTCCTTACCCCTCCGCCCCCCCCCAAAAAAAAAAAAACTCATGTTGAGGCTCTCTAGAAATGAAAAACGTAAATCTGGGTGAGGCAACACTGAAGTCACCCTTTGAAACGCGGCATGTTAAGATTGCCTTCACATACAAATAGTTGAAAATCTAAGGCATGAGCTGAGAATAGTAAAACAGTTTGAGGCTCCATAATCGGTGCAGGGGAAACACCAGAATAATTGCCTCTTCCTTAATAAACTTGAATCTGCTGGAGTTATATTTGTAGGTGAAATATGGGAAACTGTTTGTATTACAATAGTACGGAAGTAAAACAATGTTCACTGTGAGTAGCTCAAGTGTTTTCATTGGAATCGGTTGTCTGAATGACACCCACCAGGAGCTGGAGCTTTTTTTTTTTTAAGTTGTAGCTTTTGATTCTGTGTTTTCTTCTGCAGGCTAGGTTTTCAGGGTATTGACTGCTCTTTCTAGACTTTTGACAAACCTTTAGTCTGCAGGTTTAAGGTCTGGTGCTGGCTGCAGTTTTGTCTATGGGAAGGAGAAGGACACAGAATCAAATTGTTTATTCAGATGGTCTATGTGTACTAACGTAGAAGTCAGATAGAACAGTCTGGTTACTGTAGTTGCCATCCCCCTGGGACTGAGTTTTGGCTGCAGGAGAAGAATGATAGGGATAAAAGTGATGCAAACAAAAGCAAGTATCTTTAATATATTGATGCGTTCAGACTCCAGCCTAGACACTGATCCTTTCTGGGGACTTTATATGCAGTCTCCCCTGACTCCAAAACATTTCTGAGGAGTCGGAGATTGTGACGGAGTAGGAGGGCTCACTGCCTAGATATCACACGTCGTAGGACCCCATGAGGGCTACTCCACGTCAAGCGGTGTCTTAGTGTGCTTCAATCAGTGTTTCCGCCCAAATACCTAGGCTTCTGAAGTTCCTAGTACCCTGTGTCCTGCAGTCACTTTTACCCAATAACCTTGGTGTTTATACATTAGAACCACATTTTCATTTGTGGAGATTAAAAAAGTGTTATTAAATAATGTGTTTTATGGAAACTGAATAAATTAGCCATTAGAAACTTATTTGGCTAAAACAATATAATGCCAGTTTACAAGGAAATGTCTGGATAGGCTGAGTAGGCAGTCATAGAGCCGGCTCAAAGTTGGCAGTCAAGCACTTGCTTCATTGAATGTGTGTCACTATCCACAGTGTTGGAAGTAAATTAGCGTCATGAAACAGGTTCCTGGAAGGTCCCCAAATCACTATTCCAAGGATTGAAACTATACTTTTTCCCATTCCATTTAGCCTTCCAGATCATTCAAGCTTTTAAAAAACAGGTCAATTTCACATTCAGTTCATCATCCCACATCTCAATTGGCTCATATCAGTTCAAAGACCCAGTAAACACAATCTGTGAGTTGTGCTGTGTTATACTTATGATGAGCTGCATTATGACCATCTGCTTCACTTTCTGTTTTTAGAAAGTTTATCATAAGTAGCATGCACCCATGCTATACCACACACATCTAATGCCATTGTAGCTGTAAGTTTATATCCAAAGTATTCAAGCCCTACAGGCTGATGAAGGTGAGATATGTAAAGCTAGGGGGTGGGAGTCCACCATCCAGAGATTTTTCACTTTTTTTAATATTAACAAACACACACATTAGTTTCTCTTGTTAGTTTTTTACAATTTTTAAAAAGATGTTCAGTTACTGTTTTGTTGGGGATTTTATATTTTGTGTTTATTTTTTACCTCTTTTGTATAAGTAGGGAATTTATAGGGAAATATGTACTTTATGGAATAAATTTTAAGAACTAAAATATATTTTATCTTAAATAAATTAGTGTATCTTTGATCTTACAGCTAAATCACTGATTATATATTTGCAGAGCCGACTTAAAGGATGAACGAAAATTCTATCAAGAGTGTTACTTTTGACTTCAAAGCCTTCCTAATAAAGTCGTTTAACTACCTGTGGGAAAAAATAAGAAAAGAAAAGCTAGTATCGTGAGGTATTTGACTTCGGTCAGAACTGCCTCATGACAGAATCGTCAGGATGGGGCCGGTCATAACGCAGGACTGAGTATACTTGCATCCAAACACTTGCTGTGGGGTAGATTCCAAGTCATTGAAACCTGGTGTGCAGAGCCAAACTGAACCTTCTTAGATAGGGGCTGCAAGGCTCTGTGAGGGTTCAAAAGCAAACCACCAGGTCTGCCTTCTGAGGTACCACGATATGGGTTCAGGTGATCGTTTAAGTTATGAATTGAGCACTTAACTGTTTGTGCCACCAAGAGATGGCTTGTTGGAAAACAGCTTTTCACTGTTTAGTGTCTTTCCCAAACGGAAATGGGTGCTTACTTGTGTCCTGCCTCTTCTTATATTACTTGTGTTGGTCTGAGTACATTAGAGAAATAAATCCACAGAAACTGAAATGTATAAAAGAGAGCTTTAGATAAAGGGTAAATGCACATGGAGAAAAAATCCCAAAACAGTGCAGCCCAAGTGTACAAGTCCAACATTAGCCCATATGTCCCACACCAATCCACAATGTCCTCCTCCATCTCAACAATGACATGCAGTGTGGGTGGCTGCAGGTGGAAAGAACTGCCCATCTGGGTTTCTGAGGTTGTTAACTTTTTACTGGAATTGAAAGCGCCTTTTGTGCGCCTGGAGCGGCTGGTGTTTGTAACCACTCATACACGAGGGCTCCATCTCCTTGTGCAGGACTACTCGTGATTTATTATCTACCCCAATGCTGCTTCAAGGGTGGTACATGGGTCGGTGATAAACTGTGACCTGTTTAAAATCTGTCCATTTGTAGCTAGGTACAGAAAGGAAAGTCAGAGTGCAGGTCACTGCTATTTCCAATGCCAGCAATGTCATGTAAAGGGCATAGCGCGCAGCAGGGTGTCTAGACGAAGGACACACTGAGGATGACAAAATACACCACTGAAAACCTTATGCTAATCATGGAAATACTGTCAGGTAGTGAAGGACTAGTAAACCAAGGCAGAACCTTGCCAGAGAGAGGGCCAGATGACGAACACTTCTGGTCAGTTTAAAGGGGAGGGCCAGTGACAAAGAGCCAGGTCTTTTGCACGACGCATGGCCACGGGGGCTTCAAAGATGGGTTCAAACATCAAAAAGATATGAGGGTGGCCCAGGATTTGCAAGCCTTTCCTTGTCCTGTACATTGCGGTTGCTTTGAAGCAGACCAACTGGATAGTACCTACCAACAAGACCAACCAAGGAAGAGGAAGCCTCTATGATCCCAGAAACAGACATCAGGAGGACGTGTCCGGAGACTTTTATAAAGGTAACCAATGGCCTGGCCCCTCATACCAGAAAGCTGGGGAAGCACCATTGTCCTGGTTTACCAGATGTTTCCCAGATGAATTACTGTCCAGATGCCCATAGGAAGGAGAAATACCTATAGACATGACGGAAGGGAGGTTCACTCTGCTATGGGAATGTGTTAATCTGTGCACTTTAGATGTGGAAATCCACAGACACACGTGTATAAAAGAGAGTTGTAATTAAATATTAAATGCACATCAAGAAACTTCCCTAAAAGAGCTTTTTAATCTCATAAGCCAACCATTATGCCATAGGCCCCCCAGAATCCACAACCATCTACAAAAGAGATGGAATGAGGCTGACTGCTAGTAAGAGCCAAGTCAGAGAAAGCAAAATAATCTCATATTTGGTGGGCATCTGCATATAGCTTGGGAGCACCCAAAGCTGTTTCACCTAGATAATGTGGCTTCTGCTCAGATATGTCTGAGTGTACGTGAGGTGGAAGGAGTAGCATTTAACTGGCTAAGGCATCATCTCACTTTACTGAATTTCAAAATCAAGATGCTCAAGAACTTGCGATGCTAAAGTGCCCAATGCATGAATCATTCCGCCCTTCAATTAACACCACCTGTGCATCTTGGACATTTGGCGTGATAAGCTAACAATATGAGTGAGCACAACCTGTTGTGAAAAACAGGAAGATACAGAAAGCTCCATTGTTTAATGTAATTATTGTATACGGAAACCTGCAGGATGTAAAATTTCCCATCAACAACTGATGATGGAAAATGATAATGCTCCTTACCCCTCCGCCCCCCCCCAAAAAAAAAAACTCATGTTGAGGCTCTCTAGAAATGAAAAACGTAAATCTGGGTGAGGCAACACTGAAGTCACCCTTTGAAACGCGGCATGTTAAGATTGCCTTCACATACAAATAGTTGAAAATCTAAGGCATGAGCTGAGAATAGTAAAACAGTTTGAGGCTCCATAATCGGTGCAGGGGAAACACCAGAATAATTGCCTCTTCCTTAATAAACTTGAATCTGCTGGAGTTATATTTGTAGGTGAAATATGGGAAACTGTTTGTATTACAATAGTACGGAAGTAAAACAATGTTCACTGTGAGTAGCTCAAGTGTTTTCATTGGAATCGGTTGTCTGAATGACACCCACCAGGAGCTGGAGCTTTTTTTTTTTTAAGTTGTAGCTTTTGATTCTGTGTTTTCTTCTGCAGGCTAGGTTTTCAGGGTATTGACTGCTCTTTCTAGACTTTTGACAAACCTTTAGTCTGCAGGTTTAAGGTCTGGTGCTGGCTGCAGTTTTGTCTATGGGAAGGAGAAGGACACAGAATCAAATTGTTTATTCAGATGGTCTATGTGTACTAACGTAGAAGTCAGATAGAACAGTCTGGTTACTGTAGTTGCCATCCCCCTGGGACTGAGTTTTGGCTGCAGGAGAAGAATGATAGGGATAAAAGTGATGCAAACAGAAGCAAGTATCTTTAATATATTGATGCGTTCAGACTCCAGCCTAGACACTGATCCTTTCTGGGGACTTTATATGCAGTCTCCCCTGACTCCAAAACATTTCTGAGGAGTCGGAGATTGTGACGGAGTAGGAGGGCTCACTGCCTAGATATCACACGTCGTAGGACCCCATGAGGGCTACTCCACGTCAAGCGGTGTCTTAGTGTGCTTCAATCAGTGTTTCCGCCCAAATACCTAGGCTTCTGAAGTTCCTAGTACCCTGTGTCCTGCAGTCACTTTTACCCAATAACCTTGGTGTTTATACATTAGAACCACATTTTCATTTGTGGAGATTAAAAAAGTGTTATTAAATAATGTGTTTTATGGAAACTGAATAAATTAGCCATTAGAAACTTATTTGGCTAAAACAATATAATGCCAGTTTACAAGGAAATGTCTGGATAGGCTGAGTAGGCAGTCATAGAGCCGGCTCAAAGTTGGCAGTCAAGCACTTGCTTCATTGAATGTGTGTCAATATCCACAGTGTTGGAAGTAAATTGGCGTCATGAAACAGGTTCCTGGAAGGTCCCCAAATCACTATTCCAAGGATTGAAACTATACTTTTTCCCATTCCATTTAGCCTTCCAGATCATTCAAGCTTTTAAAAAACAGGTCAATTTCACATTCAGTTCATCATCCCACATCTCAATTGGCTCATATCAGTTCAAAGACCCAGTAAACACAATCTGTGAGTTGTGCTGTGTTATACTTATGATGAGCTGCATTATGACCATCTGCTTCACTTTCTGTTTTTAGAAAGTTTATCATAAGTAGCATGCACCCATGCTATACCACACACATCTAATGCCATTGTAGCTGTAAGTTTATATCCAAAGTATTCAAGCCCTACAGGCTGATGAAGGTGAGATATGTAAAGCTAGGGGGTGGGAGTCCACCATCCAGAGATTTTTCACTTTTTTTAATATTAACAAACACACACATTAGTTTCTCTTGTTAGTTTTTTACAATTTTTAAAAAGATGTTCAGTTACTGTTTTGTTGGGGATTTTATATTTTGTGTTTATTTTTTACTTCTTTTGTATAAGTAGGGAATTTATAGGGAAATATGTACTTTATGGAATAAATTTTAAGAACTAAAATATATTTTATCTTAAATAAATTAGTGTATCTTTGATCTTACAGCTAAATCACTGATTATATATTTGCAGAGCCGACTTAAAGGATGAACGAAAATTCTATCAAGAGTGTTACTTTTGACTTCAAAGCCTTCCTAATAAAGTCGTTTAACTACCTGTGGGAAAAAATAAGAAAAGAAAAGCTAGTATCGTGAGGTATTTGACTTCGGTCAGAACTGCCTCATGACAGAATCGTCAGGATGGGGCCGGTCATAACGCAGGACTGAGTATACTTGCATCCAAACACTTGCTGTGGGGTAGATTCCAAGTCATTGAAACCTGGTGTGCAGAGCCAAACTGAACCTTCTTAGATAGGGGCTGCAAGGCTCTGTGAGGGTTCAAAAGCAAACCACCAGGTCTGCCTTCTGAGGTACCACGATATGGGTTCAGATGATCGTTTAAGTTATGAATTGAGCACTTAACTGTTTGTGCCACCAAGAGATGGCTTGTTGGAAAACAGCTTTTCACTGTTTAGTGTCTTTCCCAAACGGAAATGGGTGCTTACTTGTGTCCTGCCTCTTCTTATATTACTTGTGTTGGTCTGAGTACATTAGAGAAATAAATCCACAGAAACTGAAATGTATAAAAGAGAGCTTTAGATAAAGGGTAAATGCACATGGAGAAAAAATCCCAAAACAGTGCAGCCCAAGTGTACAAGTCCAACATTAGCCCATATGTCCCACACCAATCCACAATGTCCTCCTCCATCTCAACAATGACATGCAGTGTGGGTGGCTGCAGGTGGAAAGAACTGCCCATCTGGGTTTCTGAGGTTGTTAACTTTTTACTGGAATTGAAAGCGCCTTTTGTGCGCCTGGAGCGGCTGGTGTTTGTAACCACTCATACACGAGGGCTCCATCTCCTTGTGCAGGACTACTCGTGATTTATTATCTACCCCAATGCTGCTTCAAGGGTGGTACATGGGTCGGTGATAAACTGTGACCTGTTTAAAATCTGTCCATTTGTAGCTAGGTACAGAAAGGAAAGTCAGAGTGCAGGTCACTGCTATTTCCAATGCCAGCAATGTCATGTAAAGGGCATAGCGCGCAGCAGGGTGTCTAGACGAAGGACACACTGAGGATGACAAAATACACCACTGAAAACCTTATGCTAATCATGGAAATACTGTCAGGTAGTGAAGGACTAGTAAACCAAGGCAGAACCTTGCCAGAGAGAGGGCCAGATGACGAACACTTCTGGTCAGTTTAAAGGGGAGGGCCAGTGACAAAGAGCCAGGTCTTTTGCACGACGCATGGCCACGGGGGCTTCAAAGATGGGTTCAAACATCAAAAAGATATGAGGGTGGCCCAGGATTTGCAAGCCTTTCCTTGTCCTGTACATTGCGGTTGCTTTGAAGCAGACCAACTGGATAGTACCTACCAACAAGACCAACCAAGGAAGAGGAAGCCTCTATGATCCCAGAAACAGACATCAGGAGGACGTGTCCGGAGACTTTTATAAAGGTAACCAATGGCCTGGCCCCTCATACCAGAAAGCTGGGGAAGCACCATTGTCCTGGTTTACCAGATGTTTCCCAGATGAATTACTGTCCAGATGCCCATAGGAAGGAGAAATACCTATAGACATGACGGAAGGGAGGTTCACTCTGCTATGGGAATGTGTTAATCTGTGCACTTTAGATGTGGAAATCCACAGACACACGTGTATAAAAGAGAGTTGTAATTAAATATTAAATGCACATCAAGAAACTTCCCTAAAAGAGCTTTTTAATCTCATAAGCCAACCATTATGCCATAGGCCCCCCAGAATCCACAACCATCTACAAAAGAGATGGAATGAGGCTGACTGCTAGTAAGAGCCAAGTCAGAGAAAGCAAAATAATCTCATATTTGGTGGGCATCTGCATATAGCTTGGGAGCACCCAAAGCTGTTTCACCTAGATAATGTGGCTTCTGCTCAGATATGTCTGAGTGTACGTGAGGTGGAAGGAGTAGCATTTAACTGGCTAAGGCATCATCTCACTTTACTGAATTTCAAAATCAAGATGCTCAAGAACTTGCGATGCTAAAGTGCCCAATGCATGAATCATTCCGCCCTTCAATTAACACCACCTGTGCATCTTGGACATTTGGCGTGATAAGCTAACAATATGAGTGAGCACAACCTGTTGTGAAAAACAGGAAGATACAGAAAGCTCCATTGTTTAATGTAATTATTGTATACGGAAACCTGCAGGATGTAAAATTTCCCATCAACAACTGATGATGGAAAATGATAATGCTCCTTACCCCTCCGCCCCCCCCCAAAAAAAAAAAACTCATGTTGAGGCTCTCTAGAAATGAAAAACGTAAATCTGGGTGAGGCAACACTGAAGTCACCCTTTGAAACGCGGCATGTTAAGATTGCCTTCACATACAAATAGTTGAAAATCTAAGGCATGAGCTGAGAATAGTAAAACAGTTTGAGGCTCCATAATCGGTGCAGGGGAAACACCAGAATAATTGCCTCTTCCTTAATAAACTTGAATCTGCTGGAATTATATTTGTAGGTGAAATATGGGAAACTGTTTGTATTACAATAGTACGGAAGTAAAACAATGTTCACTGTGAGTAGCTCAAGTGTTTTCATTGGAATCGGTTGTCTGAATGACACCCACCAGGAGCTGGAGCTTTTTTTTTTTTAAGTTGTAGCTTTTGATTCTGTGTTTTCTTCTGCAGGCTAGGTTTTCAGGGTATTGACTGCTCTTTCTAGACTTTTGACAAACCTTTAGTCTGCAGGTTTAAGGTCTGGTGCTGGCTGCAGTTTTGTCTATGGGAAGGAGAAGGACACAGAATCAAATTGTTTATTCAGATGGTCTATGTGTACTAACGTAGAAGTCAGATAGAACAGTCTGGTTACTGTAGTTGCCATCCCCCTGGGACTGAGTTTTGGCTGCAGGAGAAGAATGATAGGGATAAAAGTGATGCAAACAGAAGCAAGTATCTTTAATATATTGATGCGTTCAGACTCCAGCCTAGACACTGATCCTTTCTGGGGACTTTATATGCAGTCTCCCCTGACTCCAAAACATTTCTGAGGAGTCGGAGATTGTGACGGAGTAGGAGGGCTCACTGCCTAGATATCACACGTCGTAGACCCCATGAGGGCTACTCCACGTCAAGCGGTGTCTTAGTGTGCTTCAATCAGTGTTTCCGCCCAAATACCTAGGCTTCTGAAGTTCCTAGTACCCTGTGTCCTGCAGTCACTTTTACCCAATAACCTTGGTGTTTATACATTAGAACCACATTTTCATTTGTGGAGATTAAAAAAGTGTTATTAAATAATGTGTTTTATGGAAACTGAATAAATTAGCCATTAGAAACTTATTTGGCTAAAACAATATAATGCCAGTTTACAAGGAAATGTCTGGATAGGCTGAGTAGGCAGTCATAGAGCCGGCTCAAAGTTGGCAGTCAAGCACTTGCTTCATTGAATGTGTGTCACTATCCACAGTGTTGGAAGTAAATTGGCGTCATGAAACAGGTTCCTGAAAGGTCCCCAAATCACTATTCCAAGGATTGAAACCATACTTTTTCCCATTCCATTTAGCCTTCCAGATCATTCAAGCTTTTAAAAAACAGGTCAATTTCACATTCAGTTCATCATCCCACATCTCAATTGGCTCATATCAGTTCAAAGACCCAGTAAACACAATCTGTGAGTTGTGCTGTATTATACTTATGATGAGCTGCATTATGACCATCTGCTTCACTTTCTGTTTTTAGAAAGTTTATCATAAGTAGCATGCACCCATGCTATACCACACACATCTAATGCCATCGTAGCTGTAAGTTTATATCCAAAGTATTCAAGCCCCACAGACTGATGAAGGTGAGATATGTAAAGCTAGGGGGTGGGAGTCCACCATCCAGAGATTTTTCACTTTTTTTAATATTAACAAACACACACATTAGTTTCTCTTGTTAGTTTTTTACAATTTTTAAAAAGATGTTCAGTTACTGTTCTGTTGGGGATTTTATATTTTGTGTTTATTTTTTACCTCTTTTGTATAAGTAGGGAATTTATAGGGAAATATGTACTTTATGGAATAAATTTTAAGAACTAAAATATATTTTATCTTAAATAAATTAGTGTATCTTTGATCTTACAGCTAAATCACTGATTATATATTTGCAGAGCCGACTTAAAGGATGAACGAAAATTCTATCAAGAGTGTTACTTTTGACTTCAAAGCCTTCCTAATAAAGTCTTTTCACTACCTGTGGAAAAAAATAAGAAAAGAAAAGCTAGTATCGTGAGGTATTTGACTTCGGTCAGAACTGCCTCATGACAGAATCGTCAGGATGGGGCCGGTCATAACTCAGGACTGAGTATACTTGCATCCAAACAGTTACTGTGGGGTATATTCCAAGTCATTGAAACCTGGTGTGCAGAGCCAAACTGAACCTTGTTAGATAGGGGCTGCAAGGCTCTGTGAGGGTTCAAAAGCAAACCACCAGGTCTGCCTTCTGAGGTACCACGATATGGGTTCAGATGATCGTTTAAGTTATGAATTGAGCACTTAACTGTTTGTGCCACCCAGAGATGGCTTGGAGGAAAATAGCTTTTCACTGTTTACTGTCTTTTCCAAACGGAAACGGGTGCTTACTTGTGTCCAGCCTTTTCTTATATTACTTGTGTTAGTCTGAGTACATTAGAGAAATAAATCCACAGAAACTGAAATGAATAAAAGAGAGCTTTAGATAAAGGGAAAATGCACATGGAGAAAAAAATCCCATACCAATGCAGCCAAAGTCTACAAGTCCAACATTAGCCCATATGACCCACCCCAATCCACAATGTCCTCTCCATCTTAACGAACACATGCTGTGATTTTGGCTGCAGGTGGAAAGAACTGCCCATCTGGTTTTCTGAGGTTGTTAACTCTTACTGGAATTAAAAGCGCCTTTTGTGTGTCTGGAGCGGCTGGTGTTTGTAACCACTCAGACACGAGGGATCCATCTCCTTGTGCAGGACTACTCATGATTTATTATCTACCCCAATGCTGCTCCAACGGTGGTACATGGGCCGGTGATAAACTGTGACCTGTTTAAAATATGTCCATTTGTAGCTAGGTACAGAAAGGAAGGTCAGAGTGCAGGTCACTGCTATTTCCAATGCCAGCAATGTCATGTAAAGGGCAAAGAACGCAGCAGGGTTTCTAGACTAACAACACACTGAGGATGACGAAATACACCAATGAAAATCTTATGCTAATCATACAAACACTGTCAGGTAGTGGAGGACTAGTAAAGCAAGGCAGAATCTTATCAGAGAGAGGGCCAGATGACGAACCCTTCTGGTCAGATTAAAGGGGAGGGCCAGTGACAAAGAGCCAGGCCGTTTCCGCGATGCATGGCCATGGGGGCTGCAAAGATGGGTTCAAACATCAGAAAGATATAAGTGTGGCCCACGACTAGCAAGCCATTCTTTGTCCTGTACATTGGGGTTGCTTTGAAGCAGACCAACTGGATAGCATCTACCAAAAAGACCAAGCGAGGAAGAGGAAGCCTCTATGATCCCAGAAACTGACATCACTAGGACGTGTCAGGAGACTTTTATAAAGGTAACCAATGGCCTGGCCCCTCATCCCAGAAAGCTGGGGAAGCACCATTGTCCTGGTTTAACAGACGTTCCCCAGGTGAATTACTGTCCAGATGCCCATAGGAAGGAGAAATACCTATAGACATGACGGAAGGGAGGTTCACTCCGCTATGGGAATGTGTTAATCTGTGCACTTTAGATATTGAAACCCACAGACACACGTGTATAAAAGAGAGTTGTAATTAACTATTAAATGCACATCAAGAAAACTTCCCTAAAAGATCTTTTTAATCTCATAAGCCCACCATTATCCCAAAGGCCTCCCAGAATCCACACAGTCTTCAACCATCTACAAAAGAGATGGAATGAGGCTGACTGCTAGTAAAAGCCAAGTCAGAGAAAGCAAAATAATGTCATATTTGGTGGGCATCTGCATATAGCTGTGAAGCACCCAAAGCTGTTTCACGTAGATAATGTGGCTTCTGCTCAGATATTTCTGAGTGTACGTGAGGCTTGGAAGCAGTAGCGTTTAACTGGCTAGGGCATCATCTAACTATACGGAATTTCAAAATCAGGATGCTCGAGAACTTGCAAAGCTAAAGTGACCAATGCCTGAATCTTTCCGCCATTCAATTAACATCACCTGTGCATCTTGGACATTTGGCATGATAAGCTAACAATATCAGTGACCATAATCTGTTGTGAAAAACAAGAAGATGACTTCCGGGAAGATGGCGACGGAGTGACACACACCAGAGGGACTCCGCAGAATCCAGCCCAGGAGAGTTGCTCAGAGTGAAATTCAACACCACTGGATCGCAGGAGGTGCATCATAAAGATAAGTAGGCACAGATCCACGGGGTTTTGAGGGGCTGGGGGCTTTTGGCTTACCTGAGTGGAAGCCGGCTGGGGCTCGACCCTAGTCCAGTTGCCGGATCTGCCCAAGCCGGGACCATTTGGAGCCTGTAGCAGGGCTTGGTCTCAGCACAGCCACAGTTTTTCCCTATCTGCCTCAGCGCAGGAACAGGACTCTTGCGGCTCCACCGGCAGGGATCGGGGTTCATCTACATTGTTGCTTCTGTTTGCGTCTCTGCTTTATATTCCCACACAGCCTTGGAGGGCTGCGCAGGGGCTTTTTCAAGGCACAGCCGCAGCCACAGCCGCGCCGCGTGGTCTGAGCAGGGAATAAACCCAAACCCCCACAGCTTCATAGGCAGGGATCAAGCTTCAGCTACACGGCGGCGTCTGTTAACATCTCTGCTCTCTGTCCCCCCTCTCTGCTCTCTGGGGGCGGCTCAGCAGTTTTCTTGCGACCCTTCTTGGGGCTCAGCTGCGAACTACAGCTGGGGCTTGGGGCAGGGAGTAAGCCCTTGTAGATCCACAGGCCGGGAGTGGGACTCAGATACATAGTTTCTTTTGCTTCCCTCGCTTCCCTGTACCCCTGCACAGTCTAGTATCACTTTTTGATTTTTCTCACCCCCCTTGTTCCTGCCCTGCTCTCTCACACTCCATTGCGGACTTACGGGGCACTCCCATTGCCCTAGGGCATTTGCGCCTGGGTCACACCCAGCTAGGTGAGCTCCACCCTGCATAGATAGCCCAAGGCTAGGGTAAGGCCTGCTTGCTCTCCAGGGGAAACTCCTCAGACTTCTCACCAGGGAGTTCCTGCCTGTGTACCTGGGGACATAAGGCAGCTCAGCCAACACTTATCAATATTCAAACCAATAGCGGGAACTTCAGCCCAGCCTCTGCAACACTGGTGCAGGCAGTTGATCTGCAATCTGGGGCACTCCCCTAATAGGGAAGCCACAGGAAGATAAAGTGGTAGGTTAATCCCATAGCAAAATCAGCTGTAGGCAGATCGAAGAAGAATTCCTATAAGTCTTCCAGAGAGAGACTAGAAAATGGCACCTGGTCCCTCAAAAACAACTCAACGCAAACAGCCATCACCCCCAATGACCTCAACGAAAAAACAGGAGAAACAAAAGGCAAAGGAAGAAGATGTCCTGAACATAACAACATACATAGAAGAAGCAGACATTGAGATGCCATACAAAGAAGCTCTCAGAATGGTGCTTGGAGCGATGCAGAATATTAGGGAAACACTACAGAAAAAGGATGAAATGATAGAGGATATAAAAGACACATACCAAAGGAAAATACAGGAGCTTGAGGAGCAGGTAACGAAACACAATAGCAGAATCATGTTCCTTGAGAATCGATTGGAGGAATCAGAGAACCGCATCAGTGGCGTGGAGGACAGCCAAGCAGACTTTAATAAACGTGAACAAAAATCTAATAAGAGCATCAGAGAAGCCGAAGAAAACCTAAGAGCTATGTCTGATGCTATGAAGCGGAACAACATTAGAATTATTGGCCTACCGGAGGAAGACACAACAAAGAAGTCATCTGCAACAATAGCGAGAGAATTCTTGGAGGAAAACTTCCCCAGCCTAATGAATGAAAACCAAGCAACCATCCAGGAGGCTGAAAGAACACCAGCACGACGGGACCCCAAGAAGAAATCACCAAGGCACATAATAGTTAAACTTTCAAACTTTGAGGAAAAGTAGAAAATCATGAGAGCAGCTAGGGAAAAGCAAGCAATCACATATAAAGGTTCCCACATAAGGATATGCTCAGACCTATCAGCAGAAACTATGAAAAAAAGGAGAGAGTGGAGTAACATATTCCAAAAATTGAAAGAAAACAACACAAATCCAAGAATACTCTACCCAGCCAAATTATCGATCAAGATCGATGGAGAAGTAAAAGTCTTCCCAGACAAGGAAAAACTCAAAAAATACGTTACAACAAACCCAGCATTACAAAAGATCCTCGCCGACTCAGTATGGGCAGAAGAACAACACTCATCAAGCACAAATAAGACACCAGCACATAGAACAACTTCACCCAGAGCACAACAAAGAGAAAACAGACCCCAAGATAGCAATGACTTAAGGATGGAAAGAAGTCAAGAATGATACACACACAAAACACACACTAATGAGAAAGGAAAGTAGGAAAACTCCCAACACAAAAAGTATAAAATGGCATGACAGAGTCTGCACATGGAGATAATAACCCTGAATATCAATGGCCTGAACTCAGGCATTAAAAGACTGAGACTTGCAGAATGGCTTAGAAAACACAACCCATCAATTTGCTGCCTACAGGAGACACACCTCAAGGCTACAGACAAAAATAGGCTGAGAATCAAAGGCTGGAGAAGGACCTACCAAGCAAACAGCAACAGAAAAAAAGCAGGGGTTGCAATCCTTATCTCGGATAAAATTGACCTCCAAGTGCAAACCATAAAAAGAGATAAGGAGGGACACTATATAATGCTCAAGGGAATGATAGACAATGAACCACTAAGCATTGTAAACATATATTCCCCGAATGAGAGACCAGCTCAATACGTGAACCAAACACTCCAAAAGATTAAGAAAGAAATCACAGACTCGACAATTATAGTGGGTGACTTCAACACACCACTCACTGAGAAAGATAGATCACAGGGAAAGAAACTCAACAAGGAGACTAGAGAGCTAAACTCCACAATTAGACAATTTGGCCTAATAGATATTTACAGAGCTTTTCATCCAAATACAAAAAATTTCACATTCTTTTCAAGTCCCCATGGCACATATTCGAAGATAGACCACATGCTGGGGCATAAGGCAAATCTACATAAATTTAAGCACATTGAAATAATACAGACCTCTCTCTCTGACCACTGTGCCATAAGACTGGAAATCAACAAAAGGAAGACAAAGAAAATAAGAGCAAATAATTGGAGGATGAATAACTCTCTACTGCAAAAGGAGTGCATACTGGTGCAGATCCGAGACAAAATCAGGAAATTTCTCGAAACCAATGAAAATGAGCACACGACGTACCAAAACTTATGGGACACAGCAAAGGCAGTCATCAGAGGAAGGTTCATAGCAATACAAGCACACCTGAGAAAGGAAGAGAGACTCATGACGGATACGCTGACACAAAATTTACAAAAACTAGAGCTGAGTCAGCAGGACAACCCTACTAATAGCAAAAGAAAAGAAATTATAAAAATCAGGGCTGAGATTCAGGAGAGGGAAAATAAAAAAACTATGGAAAAAATTAATATCGCTAAAAGTTGGTTCTTTGAAAAGATAAACAGGATCGATAGACCACTGGCAAACCTAACCAAAGAAAGGAGGGAACAAATCTCAATAGCAAGAATAAGGGATGAAAGAGGGGTCATTACAACAGACCCTAATGAAATCAAAAGGATAGTTACACAATACTATGAAGGATTGTACTCCAATGAATTCAACAATTTGGAAGACATGGACAAATTCCTGGAAAAACAATCCCTCCCTAGACTATCCTCGGTGGACATCAAAAATCTCAACAGACCCATCGCAATAGAAGAAATAGAAAAGGTTATCAAGGGATTACCAACAAAAAAATCCCCTGGACCAGATGGATACACTGGAGAATTCTACCAAGCATTCAGGGAAGAACTAATACCAATCCTACACAAACTTTTCCAGAACATAGAAAAAGATGGCAAACTCCCAAACTCCTTCTATGAAGCTAGTATAACTCTGATACCCAAACCGGGCAAGGATCCCACAAGAATCGAGAACTACAGACCGATATCCCTAATGAACATTGATGCAAAAATCCTTAACAAAATACTAGCCAACAGAATACAAAAGTATATAAAACAAATAATTCACCATGACCAAGTGGGATTCATACCAGGGATGCAGGGATGGTTCAACATACGAAAGACCATTAGTATTATTCGTCACATTGACATGAAAAAGTATAAGAATCACATGATAATATCAATAGATGCAGAAAAAGCATTCGACAACATTCAACACCAATTCCTGTTTAAGACACTAGCGAAGATAGGAATGGAAGGAAAGTTCCTCAAGACAATACAAGCTATATATGAAAAACCAACAGCCAAAGTGGTAGTCAATGGAGAAAAGACTAACACAATCCCACTGAAAAAGGGAACCAGACAAGGATGCCCCTTGTCTCCACTCCTATTTAATATCGTGCTGGAGGTTTTAGCTAACAGCATAAGGCAAAGAAGTGACATCAAAGGTATTCGTCTGGGGAAGGAAGAGGTGAAACTATCGTTATTTGCAGATGATATGATTTTATATATGGAAAATCCCAAAAGTTCCACAAGGGGAGTACTGGAAGCAATAGAGGAGTTTGGCAGAGTGGCAGGATACAAGATCAACAAACAGAAGTCCATCGGACTGTTATACACATCAGATAAGACCACAGAAGAAGAGATCAAAAAGGTGGTACCCTTCACAATAGCCAAACACAAACTGAAATATCTAGGGATACACTTGACTGAAAAAACAAAAGATCTATATAGGGAAAACTATAGAACACTATTACAAGAAACCAAGAGCGACCTCAACAAATGGAAGAATATTCCGTGCTCTTGGATTGGGAGACTTAATATAGTTAAGATGTCAGTTCTGCCAAAGGCACTATATAAGTTTAATGCTATCCGGATACAATTACCATCATCTTTCTTCAAAGAAATGGAAAAACTGATTACCAACTTCATATGGAGAGGGAAGAAGCCCAGAATTAGAAGAGAACTCCTCAAGAAGAAGGACACCGTGGGAGGGCTTGCTTTACCTGACTTTGGCACATACTATACAGCCACAGTTCTCAAAACTGCATGGTATTGGTACAATGACAGATACTCAGACCAATGGAAAAGAACTGAAAACCCAGAAATAAAAGCATCAGCATACACACAGCTGATCTTTGACAAGGGCCCCAAAAAGATCAAATGGGAAGCAGATGCCCTCTTTAACAAGTGGTGCTGGAAAAAATGGATATCAACATGCAGAAAAATGAAGCAAGACCCTTATCTCACTCCATGCACAAGAATAAACTCAAGGTGGATCACAGACCTTGAAGTTAAACCCCAAACTATTAGGGCCATCAATGAGGGAATTGGGACCAACTTGAGAACTTTGGCGCAGGGAATACACAGGCTATCAGAAATAGGGAAGGACACAAACACAGAGGAGGCACAAATCGACAAATGGGATATACTGAAGATAAAACACTTGTGTACATCTAAAGAATTCACCAAGAGAGTAATAAGAGAGTCCACAGACTGGGAAAACATCTTTAGCAATGACACATCAGACAAAGGCCTTATTACTAAAATCTACAGTACTCTGCTAGCTTCCAAAAAGAAAAAAACCAATAGCCCACTTGAAAGGTGGGCAAAGGACTTAAACAGAAGTTTCACAGGGGCAGAAATCCGAATGGCCAACAAACATATGAGAAAATGTTCCCGATCTTTAGCCATAAGAGAAATGCAAATTAAAACAACAATGAGGTACCACCTGACACCCTCAAAGGTAGCCCAATTCAAAAAATCAGAAAGCAACAAGTGTTGGAGGGGCTGTGGGGAGACAGGAACTCTCATCCACTGCTGGTGGGACTGTAAGTACGTACAGCCACTATGGAAATCAATCTGGCGATACCTAAAACAGATGGAAATAGAGTTACCATATGACCCAGCAATCCCCCTACTGGGCATATACCCAGAAGAGGCAAGAAACAAACCAAGACCAGACATCTGTGCTCCAATGTTCATTGCGGCACAGTTCACAATTGCAAGGAGTTGGAAGCAACCCAAATTTCCATCAACTGACGATTGGATTAAAAAACTGTGGTATATACATACAATGGAATACTACGCATCACTAAAGAGCAGTGATGAACGTATGAGGCACATAGCGGCATGGGAAGAACTGGAGGAAATCATGCTAAGCGAAGTAAGTCAGGCACAAAAGGACAAGTACAACATGAGTCCGCTGAGGTAAGAATTTAAATTTTTTTTTTTTTTAAAAAAAGCAAAAGTGGCACAGGGAAAAAAGCTACTGTATACAAACATTTTAGGGGTGAAGACGGGGTAGTATGGAAGAGACCAGACCAAAACCAGGGATGTACATGGTAGACAATGGTGGAGGAGGGGGGGAAAGGAAAACAAAAGGATGAATACAAGGAAGAAAAGGGTAGTGGGGTCATAGGGCATTAATCCACCCAAGGGGAGGGTATTGTTTATATCTCCACAGGGAAAGTGGGACCAGACTTCAACCCAGTGTCGCAAGGTGTGAACGCAATATCCCGGTGTGGAGGAGGGAACCGGTGGAGAGGTCTGGGAGGCTGGCCCCAGCACCATAAATTAAGTGGATTCCTGCCCCTCCCCCGAAAAGAATTTTTTCCAAAGGACGACATTGACTCTGCAGCTCTGGGAGATGGACATATTTGATCAGCGCACACGGGAGCAGATGAAGGGGCAGTAGGAGAGAGTGGAGCACAGCCTGGCTCACCAGGCCGTGATGATGATGTTCCTGAGTAGAGCAGCCAGTCCACAGAGAGAACAACATGGCTGGCCCCACTATGAGACATGATGCCCCTCAGTGACTAAGGGCGATACAGGGGACAGCACCGGAGACACAGTGTGGGAATTGCACCTGACCTGATCCCACCACACCGAGGCAAATCACTGGGGGAGTGCAGCGGAACAGCAAGGGAATGGAGTGGCAAGGTCCCCAGGGAATGCTGAAAGTGGACTTCAGGGCCAGGGCGTGATGCCCCAACAGACTGGACTGGAAAACGCTCCTAAGGGCCACCAAACGATCCCTGAACTAACTATAAGCTTTTCTCTTGTGAACTGTTTTATTCTGTTCTTTGTCAGTGGTTTGTTTTTGTTGTTTTGTTGTCTGGTTGTATACTGTTGCTTTGTTTTCCTCTGTCTAGTTTTCGTGCATGTTAGTGACTCCACAGGTCTGTCTGAATAGGACAGGCTGGATGAACTATCTGGAGGAAAAACAACGGGACCGACAGTTTTGGGGGGACTTGGGGTGGGGGGGTAGGGGGGGTAAGGAAGTGGTGTTAACAAACCCAGGGACAAGGGAAAAACATGGGACCCCAAATGGTAGAGAAGTGGGAGTGGCAGGCCTGGTGGGAAATGATCAAGGGTAAGGTTGCTTAGAGAAGAGGTATACTCTAGCCCAGGTGGCGATGAAGCATGGTAGTAGGGCAGGAGGAAAGTCAAGGGAGATGGAGGAAAGAGCTAGGAGTCAAAGTGCATTCATGGAGGTCTAGACAAAGACATGTACACGCAAATATATATAGGAGGATGGGGAAATAGATCTATGTGTCTATATTTATAGGTCAAGTATTAAGGTGGCGGAAGGACCTTGGGCCTCTACTCAAACACTCCCTCAATGCACGAATACCTTCTTTTATTAAATTGGAACTCTATGATGCTCACTCTCCCGACACAACGGCTGGAGCCAAAGTGTGTGAACAAGTAAATGTGGTGAAGAAAGCTGATGGTGCCCGGCTATCAAAAGAGATAGTGACTGGGGTCTTAAAGGCTTGAAGATAAACAAGCGGCCATCTAGCTCAGAAGCAACAAAGTCCACATGGAAGAACACACCAGCCTGAGTGAGCGAGTGGTCCCAAAGGGATCAGTTACCAGGCATCAAAGAACAAAAATCATATCATTGACTGCACACCTCCATGATAGGATCGCTGAAGACAAATGGGTGCATAAGCAAATGTGGTGAAGAAAGCTGATGGTGCCCGGCTATCAAAAGAGATAGTGTCTGGGGTCTTAAAGGCTTGAAGGTGAACAAGCGGCCATCTAGCTCAGAAGCAAATAAGCCCACATGGAAGAAGCACACCGGCCAGTGCGATCACGAGGTGCCCAAGAGACCAGGTATAAGGCATCATGCAAAAAAAAAAAAAAGATGTAAGTGTGTGTATGTATGTGTATATATGTGTATATGTATATATGTATGTATATATATGTATATATATCATATTAAATGAAGGGGGAAGTGCAGAGTGGAGACCCAAGGCCCAAGTGTCGACCAATGGAGATCCCCTCATAGAGGGGTTTAGGAGAGGAGATGGGTTAATTAGGGTGTGAGGTAGTATCGATGAAGAACACAGCTTTCCCCCGGATCCTGGATGCTTCCTCCCCCCAACTACCATGATCCGAATTCTACCTTGCAGGGCTGGATAGGACAGAGGCTGTACACTGGTGCATATGAGGATTGGAGGTACAGGGAATCCAGGGTGGATGATACCTTCAGGACCAAGGGTGTGAGGGACGATGCTGGGAGAGTGGAGGGTGAGTGGGTTGGAAAGGGGGAACTGATTACAAGGATCCACATGTGACCTCTTCCCTGGGAGAGGGACAGCAGAGAAGAGGGGAAGGGAGACTCCGGATAGGGCAAGATATGACAAAACAACGATGTATAAATTACCAAGGGCATATGAGGGAGGGGGGAAGGGGGAGGGAGGAGGAGAAAAAAAAGAGGACCTGATGCAAGGGGCTTAAGTGGAGAGCAAATGCCTTGAGAATGATTGGGGCAGGGAATGTATGGATGTGCTTTATACAATTGATGTATGTATATGTATGGATTGTGGTAAGAGTTGTATGAGTCCCTAATAAAATGTAAAAGAAGAAAAGAGAAAAAAATGATTAGGGCAAAGACTGTACAGATGTGCTTTATACAATTGATGTATGTATATATATGAACTGTGAAAAGAATTGTTTGAGCCCCAATAAATTGTTAAAATTAAAAAAAAAAAAACAAGAAGATACAAAACGCTCCATTGTTTAATGTAATTTTTGTATATGGGAACCTGCAGGATGTAAAATTTCCCATCAACAACTGATGATGGGAAATGATAATGCTCTTTGACCCCCCACAAAACCCATATTGAGGCACTCTAGATTTATGAAAAACATAAATCTGGGTGAGGCAACTCAGAAGGCAGCCTGTTTAACGCGACATTTTATGATTTCCTTCACATTCAAGTAGTTGAAAATCTAAGTCATGAGCTGAGAAGAGTAAAACTGTTTGAGGCTCCATAATCGGTGCAGGGGAAACACCAGAATAATTGCCTCTTCCTTAATATACTTGAATCTGCTGGAGTTACATTTGGAGGTGAGATATGGGAAACTGTTTGAATTACAATAGCATGGAAGTAAAAGCAATTTTACACTGTGAGAAGCTCAAGTGTTTTCATTGGAATCGGTTGTCTGAATGACACCCACCTGGAGCTTTTTTTTTTTTTTTTTTAAGTTGTAGCTTTTGATTCTGTGTCTTCTCTTCGGCAGGCTAGGTTTCCAGGTTATTGACTGCTCTTTCTAGACTTTTGACAAACTCTTAGTCTGCAGGTTTAAGGTCCGGTGCTGGCTGAAGCTTTGACTATGAGAGGGATAGGGACACAGAATCAAATTGTTTATTCAGATGGTCTATGTGTCCTAACGTAGAAGTCAGACAGAACAGTCTGGTTACTGTAGTTGCCATCTGCCTGGGACTGAGTTTTGGCTGCATGAGAAGAATGATAGGGATAAAAGTGATGCAAAGAGAAGCAAGTATATTTAATATATTGATGCCTTCAGACTCCAGCCTGGACACTGATCTTTTCTGGGGACTTTATATGCAGTCTCCCCTGACACCAAAACAGTTCTGAGGAGTAGGTGATAGTGACTGAGTAGGAGGGCTCACTGCCTAGATATCACACTCCGTAGGTCTGCATGAGGGCTATTCCACCTCAAGCGGTGTCTTAGTGTGCCTCAAGCAGTGTTTCCACCCAAATCCCTAGGCTTCTGAAGTTCCCAGTACCCTGTGTCCTGCAGTGCCTTTTACTCAATAATCCTGGTGTTTATACTTTATAACCACCTTTTCATTTGTGGAGATCAAAAACAAAATTGTTATTAAATAATGTGTGTTTATAGAAAATGAAAAAATAAGCCATCAGAAACTTATTTGGCTAACAAAAATAATGCCAGTTTGCAAGGAAATGTCTGGATAGGCTGAGTAGGCAGTAATAGAGCCGGCTCAAGGTTGGCAGCCAAGCACTTGCTTCATTGAATGTGTGTCACTATCCACAGTGTTGGAAGTAAATTGTTGTCATGAAACAGGTTCCTGAAAGGTCCCCAAATCACTATTCCAAGGATTGAAACCATACTTTTCCCCATTCCATTTAGCCTTCCAGATCATTCAAGCTTTTAAAAAACAGGTCAATTTCACATTCAGTTCATTAGCCCACAACTCAATTGGCTCATATCAGTCCAAAGACCCAGAAAACACAATCTCTGAGTTGTGCTGAATTATAGTTATGATGAGCTGCATTATGACCATCTGCCTCTCTTTCTTTTTTTAGAAAGTTTACCATAAGTAGCATGCACTCATGCTATACCACACACCTCTGATGCCATTATAGCTGTAAGTTTATATCCAATGTATTCAAGGCCCACAGACTGATGACGGTGAGATATGTAAAGCCAGCGGGTAGGATTCCCCCATCCTAAGATTTTTCACTTTTTAAAAATATTAACACAGACACAAAACATTGGTTTCTCTTGTTAGTTTTTCACAATTTTTAAAAAGCTGCTCAGTTACTGTATTGTTGGGGAATTCATATTTTGTGTTTGTTTTTATTTTTTACCTCTTTTGTATAAGTAGGGGATTTATAGGGATATATGTACTTTATGGAATCAATTTTAAGAACCAAAATATATTTTCATTTAAATAAATTAACAGATCTTTGATCTTACAGCTGAATCACTGATTATATATTTGCAGAGCCGACATAAAGGATGAAAGAAAATTCTATCAAGAGTGTTACTTTTGACTTCAAAGCCTTCTTAATAAAGTCTTTTAACTACCTGTGGAAAAAAATAAGAAAAGCAAAGCAAGAATCATGAGTTATTTGACTTCGGTCAGGACTGCCTCATGACAGAATCGTCTGGATGGGGCCTGTCATAACACAGGACTGAGTAACTTTCATCCAAACAGTTACTGTGGGGTAGATTCCAAGTCATGGAACTACCAGGTGTGCAGAGCCAAACGGAACCGTGTGAGATAGGGGCTACAAGGCTGTGTGTGGGTTGAAAATCAGACCACCAGGTCCGTCTTCTGAGGTACCACCATATGGGCTCAGATGATCGTTTTAGTTATGAATTGAGCACTTAACAGTTTGTGCCAACCAGAGATGGCATGGAGGAAAATAGCTTTTCACTGTTTAGTGTTTTTCCCAAATAGAAACGGGTGCTTACTTGTGTCCTGCCTTTTCTTATATTAGTTGTGTTAGTCTGAGTACATTAGAGAAATAAATCCACAGAAACTGAAATGAATAAATGAGAGCTTTAGATAAAGGGAAAATGCACATGGAGAAAAAAATCCCATACCAATGCAGCCAAAGTCTACAAGTCCAACATTAGCCCATATGACCCATCCCAATCCACAATGTCCTCTCCATCTTAACAAACACATGCTGTGATGGTGGCTGCAGGTGGAATGAACTGCCCATCTGGTTTTCTGAGGTTGTTAACCCTTTACAGGAATTAAAAGCACCTTTTGTGCCCCTGGAGCGGCTGGTGTTTGTAACCACTCAGACACGAGGGCTCCATCTCCTTGTGCAGGACTACTCGTGATTTATTATCTACCCCAATGCTGCTCCAAGGGTGGTACATGGGCCGGTGATAAACTGTGACCTGTTTAAAATATGTCCATTTGTAGCTAGGTACAGAAAGAAAGGTCAGAGTGCAGGTCCCAGCTATTTCCAATGCCAGCAATGTCATGTAAAGGGCAAAGCACACAGCAGGGTTTCTAGACTAACGACACACTGAGGATGACGAAATACACCAATGAAAATCTTATGCTAATCATGGAAACACTGTCAGGTAGTGGAGGACTAGTAAAGCAAGGCAGAATCTTGTCAGAGAGAGGGCCAGATGACGAACCCTTCTGGTCAGATTAAAGGGGAGGGCCAGTGACAAGGAGCCAGGCCGTTTCCACGATGCATGGCCATGGGGGCTGCAAAGATGGGTTCAAACATCAGAAAGATATAAGTGTGGCCCAAGACTGGCAAGCCATTCCTTGTCCTGTACATTGGGGTTGCTTTGAAGCAGACCAACTGGATAGCATCTACCAACAAGACCAAACGAGGAAGAGGAAGCCTCTATGATCCCAGAAACTGACATCACTAGGACGTGTCAGGAGACTTTTATAAAGGTAACCAATGGCCTGGCCCCTCATCCCAGAAAGCTGGGGAAGCACCATTGTCCTGGTTTAACAGACGTTCTCCAGGTGAATTACTGTCCAGATGCCCATAGGAAGGAGAAATACCTATAGACATGACGGAAGGGAGGTTCACTCCGCTATGGGAATGTGTTAATCTGTGCACTTTAGATGTTGAAACCCACAGACACACGTGTATAAAAGAGAGTTGTAATTAAATATTAAATGCACATCAAGAAAACTTCCCTAAAAGATCTTTTTAATCTCATAAGCCCACCATTATCCCAAAGGCCTCCCAGAATCCACACAGTCTTCAACCATCTACAAAAGAGATGGAATGAGGCTGACTGCTAGTAAAAGCCAAGTCAGAGAAAGCAAAATAATGTCATATTTGGTGGGCATCTGCATATAGCTGTGAAGCACCCAAAGCTGTTTCACATAGATAAAGTGGCTTCTGCTCAGATATTTCTGAGTGTACGTGAGGCTTGGAAGCAGTAGCGTTTAACTGGCTAAGGCATCATCTCACTATACTGAATTTCAAAATCAAGATGCTGGAGAACTTGCAAAGCTAAAGTGACCAATGCCTGAATCATCCCGCCCTTCAATTAACACCACCTGTGCATCTTGGACACTTGGCATGATAAGCGAACAATATCAGTGACTTTAACCTGTTGTGTAAAACAAGAAGATACAACAAACTCCATTGTTTAATGTAATTATTGTATATGGGAACCTGCAGGATGTAAAATTTCCCATCAACAACTGATGATGGGAAATGATAATGCTCTTTGACCCCCCACAAAACCCATATTGAGGCACTCTAGATTTATGAAAAACATAAATCTGGGTGAGGCAACTCAGAAGGCAGCCTGCTTAACGCGACATTTTATGATTTCCTTAACATTCAAGTAGTTGAAAATCTAAGGCATGAGCTGAGAAGAGTAAAACTGTTTGAGGCTCCATAATCGGTGCAGGGGAAACACCAGAATAATTGCCTCTTCCTTAATATACTTGAATCTGCTGGAGTTACATTTGGAGGTGAGATATGGGAAACTGGTTGAATTACAATAGCATGGAAGTAAAAGCAATTTTACACTGTGAGAAGCTCAAGTGTTTTCATTGGAATCGGTTGTCTGAATGACACCCACCTGGAGCTTTTTTTTTTTTTTTTTTAAGTTGTAGCTTTTGATTCTGTGTCTTCTCTTCGGCAGGCTAGGTTTCCAGGTTATTGACTGCTCTTTCTAGACTTTTGACAAACTCTTAGTCTGCAGGTTTAAGGTCCGGTGCTGGCTGAAGCTTTGACTATGAGAGGGATAGGGACACAGAATCAAATTGTTTATTCAGATGGTCTATGTGTCCTAACGTAGAAGTCAGACAGAACAGTCTGGTTACTGTAGTTGCCATCTGCCTGGGACTGAGTTTTGGCTGCATGAGAAGAATGATAGGGATAAAAGTGATGCAAAGAGAAGCAAGTATATTTAATATATTGATGCCTTCAGACTCCAGCCTGGACACTGATCTTTTCTGGGGACTTTATATGCAGTCTCCCCTGACACCAAAACAGTTCTGAGGAGTAGGTGATAGTGACTGAGTAGGAGGGCTCACTGCCTAGATATCACACTCCGTAGGTCTGCATGAGGGCTATTCCACCTCAAGCGGTGTCTTAGTGTGCCTCAAGCAGTGTTTCCACCCAAATCCCTAGGCTTCTGAAGTTCCCAGTACCCTGTGTCCTGCAGTGCCTTTTACTCAATAATCCTGGTGTTTATACTTTATAACCACCTTTTCATTTGTGGAGATCAAAAACAAAATTGTTATTAAATAATGTGTGTTTATAGAAAATGAAAAAATAAGCCATCAGAAACTTATTTGGCTAACAAAAATAATGCCAGTTTGCAAGGAAATGTCTGGATAGGCTGAGTAGGCAGTAATAGAGCCGGCTCAAGGTTGGCAGCCAAGCACTTGCTTCATTGAATGTGTGTCACTATCCACAGTGTTGGAAGTAAATTGTTGTCATGAAACAGGTTCCTGAAAGGTCCCCAAATCACTATTCCAAGGATTGAAACCATACTTTTCCCCATTCCATTTAGCCTTCCAGATCATTCAAGCTTTTAAAAAACAGGTCAATTTCACATTCAGTTCATTAGCCCACAACTCAATTGGCTCATATCAGTCCAAAGACCCAGAAAACACAATCTCTGAGTTGTGCTGAATTATAGTTATGATGAGCTGCATTATGACCATCTGCCTCTCTTTCTTTTTTTAGAAAGTTTACCATAAGTAGCATGCACTCATGCTATACCACACACCTCTGATGCCATTATAGCTGTAAGTTTATATCCAATGTATTCAAGGCCCACAGACTGATGACGGTGAGATATGTAAAGCCAGCGGGTAGGATTCCCCCATCCTAAGATTTTTCACTTTTTAAAAATATTAACACAGACACAAAACATTGGTTTCTCTTGTTAGTTTTTCACAATTTTTAAAAAGCTGCTCAGTTACTGTATTGTTGGGGAATTCATATTTTGTGTTTGTTTTTATTTTTTACCTCTTTTGTATAAGTAGGGGATTTATAGGGATATATGTACTTTATGGAATCAATTTTAAGAACCAAAATATATTTTCATTTAAATAAATTAACAGATCTTTGATCTTACAGCTGAATCACTGATTATATATTTGCAGAGCCGACATAAAGGATGAAAGAAAATTCTATCAAGAGTGTTACTTTTGACTTCAAAGCCTTCTTAATAAAGTCTTTTAACTACCTGTGGAAAAAAATAAGAAAAGCAAAGCAAGAATCATGAGTTATTTGACTTCGGTCAGGACTGCCTCATGACAGAATCGTCTGGATGGGGCCTGTCATAACACAGGACTGAGTAACTTTCATCCAAACAGTTACTGTGGGGTAGATTCCAAGTCATGGAACTACCAGGTGTGCAGAGCCAAACGGAACCGTGTGAGATAGGGGCTACAAGGCTGTGTGTGGGTTGAAAATCAGACCACCAGGTCCGTCTTCTGAGGTACCACCATATGGGCTCAGATGATCGTTTTAGTTATGAATTGAGCACTTAACAGTTTGTGCCAACCAGAGATGGCATGGAGGAAAATAGCTTTTCACTGTTTAGTGTTTTTCCCAAATAGAAACGGGTGCTTACTTGTGTCCTGCCTTTTCTTATATTAGTTGTGTTAGTCTGAGTACATTAGAGAAATAAATCCACAGAAACTGAAATGAATAAATGAGAGCTTTAGATAAAGGGAAAATGCACATGGAGAAAAAAATCCCATACCAATGCAGCCAAAGTCTACAAGTCCAACATTAGCCCATATGACCCATCCCAATCCACAATGTCCTCTCCATCTTAACAAACACATGCTGTGATGGTGGCTGCAGGTGGAATGAACTGCCCATCTGGTTTTCTGAGGTTGTTAACCCTTTACAGGAATTAAAAGCACCTTTTGTGCCCCTGGAGCGGCTGGTGTTTGTAACCACTCAGACACGAGGGCTCCATCTCCTTGTGCAGGACTACTCGTGATTTATTATCTACCCCAATGCTGCTCCAAGGGTGGTACATGGGCCGGTGATAAACTGTGACCTGTTTAAAATATGTCCATTTGTAGCTAGGTACAGAAAGAAAGGTCAGAGTGCAGGTCCCAGCTATTTCCAATGCCAGCAATGTCATGTAAAGGGCAAAGCACACAGCAGGGTTTCTAGACTAACGACACACTGAGGATGACGAAATACACCAATGAAAATCTTATGCTAATCATGGAAACACTGTCAGGTAGTGGAGGACTAGTAAAGCAAGGCAGAATCTTGTCAGAGAGAGGGCCAGATGACGAACCCTTCTGGTCAGATTAAAGGGGAGGGCCAGTGACAAGGAGCCAGGCCGTTTCCACGATGCATGGCCATGGGGGCTGCAAAGATGGGTTCAAACATCAGAAAGATATAAGTGTGGCCCAAGACTGGCAAGCCATTCCTTGTCCTGTACATTGGGGTTGCTTTGAAGCAGACCAACTGGATAGCATCTACCAACAAGACCAAACGAGGAAGAGGAAGCCTCTATGATCCCAGAAACTGACATCACTAGGACGTGTCAGGAGACTTTTATAAAGGTAACCAATGGCCTGGCCCCTCATCCCAGAAAGCTGGGGAAGCACCATTGTCCTGGTTTAACAGACGTTCTCCAGGTGAATTACTGTCCAGATGCCCATAGGAAGGAGAAATACCTATAGACATGACGGAAGGGAGGTTCACTCCGCTATGGGAATGTGTTAATCTGTGCACTTTAGATGTTGAAACCCACAGACACACGTGTATAAAAGAGAGTTGTAATTAAATATTAAATGCACATCAAGAAAACTTCCCTAAAAGATCTTTTTAATCTCATAAGCCCACCATTATCCCAAAGGCCTCCCAGAATCCACACAGTCTTCAACCATCTACAAAAGAGATGGAATGAGGCTGACTGCTAGTAAAAGCCAAGTCAGAGAAAGCAAAATAATGTCATATTTGGTGGGCATCTGCATATAGCTGTGAAGCACCCAAAGCTGTTTCACATAGATAAAGTGGCTTCTGCTCAGATATTTCTGAGTGTACGTGAGGCTTGGAAGCAGTAGCGTTTAACTGGCTAAGGCATCATCTCACTATACTGAATTTCAAAATCAAGATGCTGGAGAACTTGCAAAGCTAAAGTGACCAATGCCTGAATCATCCCGCCCTTCAATTAACACCACCTGTGCATCTTGGACACTTGGCATGATAAGCGAACAATATCAGTGACTTTAACCTGTTGTGTAAAACAAGAAGATACAACAAACTCCATTGTTTAATGTAATTATTGTATATGGGAACCTGCAGGATGTAAAATTTCCCATCAACAACTGATGATGGGAAATGATAATGCTCTTTGACCCCCCACAAAACCCATATTGAGGCACTCTAGATTTATGAAAAACATAAATCTGGGTGAGGCAACTCAGAAGGCAGCCTGCTTAACGCGACATTTTATGATTTCCTTAACATTCAAGTAGTTGAAAATCTAAGGCATGAGCTGAGAAGAGTAAAACTGTTTGAGGCTCCATAATCGGTGCAGGGGAAACACCAGAATAATTGCCTCTTCCTTAATATACTTGAATCTGCTGGAGTTACATTTGGAGGTGAGATATGGGAAACTGGTTGAATTACAATAGCATGGAAGTAAAAGCAATTTTACACTGTGAGAAGCTCAAGTGTTTTCATTGGAATCGGTTGTCTGAATGACACCCACCTGGAGCTTTTTTTTTTTTTTTTTAACTTGTAGCTTTTGATTCTGTGTCTTCTCTTCTGCAGGCTAGGTTTCCAGGTTATTGACTGCTCTTTCTAGACTTTTGACAAACTCTTACTCTGCAGGTTTAAGGTCCGGTGCTGGCTGAAGCTTTGACTATGAGAGGGATAGGGACACAGAATCAAATTGTTTATTCAGATGGTCTATGTTACCTAACGTAGAAGTCAGACAGAACAGTCTGGTTACTGTAGTTGCAATCTGCCAGGGACTGAGTTTTGGCTGCATGAGACGAATAATAGGGATAAAAGTGATACCAAGAGAAGCAAGTATCTTTAATATATTGATGCCTTCAGATTCCAGCCTGGACACTGATCTTTTCTGGAGACTTTATATGCAGTCTCCCCTGACTCCAAAACAGTTCTGAGGAGTCGGTGATAGTGACTGAGTAGGAGGGCTCACTGCCTAGATATCACACTCCGTAGGTCTGCATGAGGGCTATTCCACCTCAAGCGGTGTCTCAGTGTGCCTCAAGCAGTGTTTCCACCCAAATCCCTAGGCTTCTGAAGTTCCCAGTACCCTGTGTCCTGCAGTGCCTTTTACTCAATAATCCTGGTGTTCATACTTTATAACCACCTTTTCATTTGTGGAGATCAAAAACAAATTTGTTATTAAATAATGTGTGTTTATGGAAAATGAAAAAATAAGCCATTAGAAACTTATTTGGCTTAGAAAAATAATGCCAGTTTGCAAGGAAATGTCTGGATAGGCTGAGTAGGCAGTAATAGAGCCGGCTCAAGGTTGGCAGCAAAGCACTTGCTTCATTGAATGTGTGTCACTATCCACAGTGTTGGACGTAAATTGTTGTCATGAAACAGGTTCCTGAAAGGTCCCCAAATCACTATTGCAAGGATTGAAACCATACTTTTCCCCATTACATTTAGCCTTCCAGATCATTCAAGCTTTTAAAACACAGGTCAATTTCACATTCAGTTCATCAGCCCACAACTCAATTGGCTCATATCCTATCAAAGACCCAGAAAACACAATCTCTGAGTTGTGCTGAATTATAATTATGATGAGCTGTATTATGACCATCTGCCTCTCTTTCTTTTTTTTAGAAAGTTTACCATAAGTAGCATGCACTCATGCTATACCACACACCTCTGATGCCATTATAGCTGTAAGTTTATATCCAATGTATTCAAGGCCCACAGACTGATGACGGTGAGATATGTAAAGCCAGCGGGTAGGATTCCCCCATCCTAAGATTTTTCACTTTTTAAAATATTAACACAGACACAAAACATTGGTTTCTCTTGTTAGTTTTTCACAATTTTTAAAAAGCTGCTCAGTTACTGTATTGTTGGGGAATTCATATTTTGTGTTTGTTTTTATTTTTTACCTCTTTTGTATAAGTAGGGGATTTATAGGGATATATGTACTTTATGGAATCAATTTTAAGAACCAAAATATATTTTCATTTAAATAAATTAACAGATCTTTGATCTTACAGCTGAATCACTGATTATATATTTGCAGAGCCGACTTAAAGGATGAAAGAAAATTCTATCAAGAGTGTTACTTTTGACTTCAAAGCCTTCTTAATAAAGTCTTTTAACTACCTGTGGAAAAAAATAAGAAAAGCAAAGCAAGAATCATGAGTTATTTGACTTCGGTCAGGACTGCCTCATGACAGAATCGTCTGGATGGGGCCTGTCATAACACAGGACTGAGTAACTTTCATCCAAACAGTTACTGTGGGGTAGATTCCAAGTCATGGAACTACCAGGTGTGCAGAGCCAAACGGAACCGTGTGAGATAGGGGCTACAAGGCTGTGTGTGGGTTGAAAATCAGACCACCAGGTCCGTCTTCTGAGGTACCACCATATGGGCTCAGATGATCGTTTTAGTTATGAATTGAGCACTTAACAGTTTGTGCCAACCAGAGATGGCATGGAGGAAAATAGCTTTTCACTGTTTAGTGTTTTTCCCAAATAGAAACGGGTGCTTACTTGTGTCCTGCCTTTTCTTATATTAGTTGTGTTAGTCTGAGTACATTAGAGAAATAAATCCACAGAAACTGAAATGAATAAATGAGAGCTTTAGATAAAGGGAAAATGCACATGGAGAAAAAAATCCCATACCAATGCAGCCAAAGTCTACAAGTCCAACATTAGCCCATATGACCCATCCCAATCCACAATGTCCTCTCCATCTTAACAAACACATGCTGTGATGGTGGCTGCAGGTGGAATGAACTGCCCATCTGGTTTTCTGAGGTTGTTAACCCTTTACAGGAATTAAAAGCACCTTTTGTGCCCCTGGAGCGGCTGGTGTTTGTAACCACTCAGACACGAGGGCTCCATCTCCTTGTGCAGGACTACTCGTGATTTATTATCTACCCCAATGCTGCTCCAAGGGTGGTACATGGGCCGGTGATAAACTGTGACCTGTTTAAAATATGTCCATTTGTAGCTAGGTACAGAAAGAAAGGTCAGAGTGCGGGTCCCAGCTATTTCCAATGCCAGCAATGTCATGTAAAGGGCAAAGCACACAGCAGGGTTTCTAGACTAACGACACACTGAGGATGACGAAATACACCAATGAAAATCTTATGCTAATCATGGAAACACTGTCAGGTAGTGGAGGACTAGTAAAGCAAGGCAGAATCTTGTCAGAGAGAGGGCCAGATGACGAACCCTTCTGGTCAGATTAAAGGGGAGGGCCAGTGACAAGGAGCCAGGCCGTTTCCACGATGCATGGCCATGGGGTCTGCAAAGATGGGTTCAAACATCAGAAAGATATAAGTGTGGCCCAAGACTGGCAAGCCATTCCTTGTCCTGTACATTGGGGTTGCTTTGAAGCAGACCAACTGGATAGCATCTACCAACAAGACCAAACGAGGAAGAGGAAGCCTCTATGATCCCAGAAACTGACATCACTAGGACGTGTCAGGAGACTTTTATAAAGGTAACCAATGGCCTGGCCCCTCATCCCAGAAAGCTGGGGAAGCACCATTGTCCTGGTTTAACAGACGTTCCCCAGGTGAATTACTGTCCAGATGCCCATAGGAAGGAGAAATACCTATAGACATGACGGAAGGGAGGTTCACTCCGCTATGGGAATGTGTTAATCTGTGCACTTTAGATGTTGAAACCCACAGACACACGTGTATAAAAGAGAGTTGTAATTAAATATTAAATGCACATCAAGAAAACTTCCCTAAAAGATCTTTTTAATCTCATAAGCCCACCATTATCCCAAAGGCCTCCCAGAATCCACACAGTCTTCAACCATCTACAAAAGAGATGGAATGAGGCTGACTGCTAGTAAAAGCCAAGTCAGAGAAAGCAAAATAATGTCATATTTGGTGGGCATCTGCATATAGCTGTGAAGCACCCAAAGCTGTTTCACATAGATAAAGTGGCTTCTGCTCAGATATTTCTGAGTGTACGTGAGGCTTGGAAGCAGTAGCGTTTAACTGGCTAAGGCATCATCTCACTATACTGAATTTCAAAATCAAGATGCTGGAGAACTTGCAAAGCTAAAGTGACCAATGCCTGAATCATCCCGCCCTTCAATTAACACCACCTGTGCATCTTGGACACTTGGCATGATAAGCGAACAATATCAGTGACTTTAACCTGTTGTGTAAAACAAGAAGATACAACAAACTCCATTGTTTAATGTAATTATTGTATATGGGAACCTGCAGGATGTAAAATTTCCCATCAACAACTGATGATGGGAAATGATAATGCTCTTTGACCCCCCACAAAACCCATATTGAGGCACTCTAGATTTATGAAAAACATAAATCTGGGTGAGGCAACTCAGAAGGCAGCCTGCTTAACGCGACATTTTATGATTTCCTTCACATTCAAGTAGTTGAAAATCTAAGGCATGAGCTGAGAAGAGTAAAACTGTTTGAGGCTCCATAATCGGTGCAGGGGAAACACCAGAATAATTGCCTCTTCCTTAATATACTTGAATCTGCTGGAGTTACATTTGGAGGTGAGATATGGGAAACTGGTTGAATTACAATAGCATGGAAGTAAAAGCAATTTTACACTGTGAGAAGCTCAAGTGTTTTCATTGGAATCGGTTGTCTGAATGACACCCACCTGGAGCTTTTTTTTTTTTTTTTAAGTTGTAGCTTTTGATTCTGTGTCTTCTCTTCTGCAGGCTAGGTTTCCAGGTTATTGACTGCTCTTTCTAGACTTTTGACAAACTCTTACTCTGCAGGTTTAAGGTCCGGTGCTGGCTGAAGCTTTGACTATGAGAGGGATAGGGACACAGAATCAAATTGTTTATTCAGATGGTCTATGTTACCTAACGTAGAAGTCAGACAGAACAGTCTGGTTACTGTAGTTGCAATCTGCCAGGGACTGAGTTTTGGCTGCATGAGACGAATAATAGGGATAAAAGTGATACCAAGAGAAGCAAGTATCTTTAATATATTGATGCCTTCAGATTCCAGCCTGGACACTGATCTTTTCTGGAGACTTTATATGCAGTCTCCCCTGACTCCAAAACAGTTCTGAGGAGTCGGTGATAGTGACTGAGTAGGAGGGCTCACTGCCTAGATATCACACTCCGTAGGTCTGCATGAGGGCTATTCCACCTCAAGCGGTGTCTCAGTGTGCCTCAAGCAGTGTTTCCACCCAAATCCCTAGGCTTCTGAAGTTCCCAGTACCCTGTGTCCTGCAGTGCCTTTTACTCAATAATCCTGGTGTTCATACTTTATAACCACCTTTTCATTTGTGGAGATCAAAAACAAATTTGTTATTAAATAATGTGTGTTTATGGAAAATGAAAAAATAAGCCATTAGAAACTTATTTGGCTTAGAAAAATAATGCCAGTTTGCAAGGAAATGTCTGGATAGGCTGAGTAGGCAGTAATAGAGCCGGCTCAAGGTTGGCAGCAAAGCACTTGCTTCATTGAATGTGTGTCACTATCCACAGTGTTGGACGTAAATTGTTGTCATGAAACAGGTTCCTGAAAGGTCCCCAAATCACTATTGCAAGGATTGAAACCATACTTTTCCCCATTACATTTAGCCTTCCAGATCATTCAAGCTTTTAAAACACAGGTCAATTTCACATTCAGTTCATCAGCCCACAACTCAATTGGCTCATATCCTATCAAAGACCCAGAAAACACAATCTCTGAGTTGTGCTGAATTATAATTATGATGAGCTGTATTATGACCATCTGCCTCTCTTTCTTTTTTTTAGAAAGTTTACCATAAGTAGCATGCACTCATGCTATACCACACACCTCTGATGCCATTATAGCTGTAAGTTTATATCCAATGTATTCAAGGCCCACAGACTGATGACGGTGAGATATGTAAAGCCAGCGGGTAGGATTCCCCCATCCTAAGATTTTTCACTTTTTAAAATATTAACACAGACACAAAACATTGGTTTCTCTTGTTAGTTTTTCACAATTTTTAAAAAGCTGCTAAGTTACTGTATTGTTGGGGAATTCATATTTTGTGTTTGTTTTTATTTTTTACCTCTTTTGTATAAGTAGGGGATTTATAGGGATATATGTACTTTATGGAATCAATTTTAAGAACCAAAATATATTTTCATTTAAATAAATTAACAGATCTTTGATCTTACAGCTGAATCACTGATTATATATTTGCAGAGCCGACTTAAAGGATGAAAGAAAATTCTATCAAGAGTGTTACTTTTGACTTCAAAGCCTTCTTAATAAAGTCTTTTAACTACCTGTGGAAAAAAATAAGAAAAGCAAAGCAAGAATCATGAGTTATTTGACTTCGGTCAGGACTGCCTCATGACAGAATCGTCTGGATGGGGCCTGTCATAACACAGGACTGAGTAACTTTCATCCAAACAGTTACTGTGGGGTAGATTCCAAGTCATGGAACTACCAGGTGTGCAGAGCCAAACGGAACCGTGTGAGATAGGGGCTACAAGGCTGTGTGTGGGTTGAAAATCAGACCACCAGGTCCGTCTTCTGAGGTACCACCATATGGGCTCAGATGATCGTTTTAGTTATGAATTGAGCACTTAACAGTTTGTGCCAACCAGAGATGGCATGGAGGAAAATAGCTTTTCACTGTTTAGTGTTTTTCCCAAATAGAAACGGGTGCTTACTTGTGTCCTGCCTTTTCTTATATTAGTTGTGTTAGTCTGAGTACATTAGAGAAATAAATCCACAGAAACTGAAATGAATAAATGAGAGCTTTAGATAAAGGGAAAATGCACATGGAGAAAAAAATCCCATACCAATGCAGCCAAAGTCTACAAGTCCAACATTAGCCCATATGACCCATCCCAATCCACAATGTCCTCTCCATCTTAACAAACACATGCTGTGATGGTGGCTGCAGGTGGAATGAACTGCCCATCTGGTTTTCTGAGGTTGTTAACCCTTTACAGGAATTAAAAGCACCTTTTGTGCCCCTGGAGCGGCTGGTGTTTGTAACCACTCAGACACGAGGGCTCCATCTCCTTGTGCAGGACTACTCGTGATTTATTATCTACCCCAATGCTGCTCCAAGGGTGGTACATGGGCCGGTGATAAACTGTGACCTGTTTAAAATATGTCCATTTGTAGCTAGGTACAGAAAGAAAGGTCAGAGTGCAGGTCCCAGCTATTTCCAATGCCAGCAATGTCATGTAAAGGGCAAAGCACACAGCAGGGTTTCTAGACTAACGACACACTGAGGATGACGAAATACACCAATGAAAATCTTATGCTAATCATGGAAACACTGTCAGGTAGTGGAGGACTAGTAAAGCAAGGCAGAATCTTGTCAGAGAGAGGGCCAGATGACGAACCCTTCTGGTCAGATTAAAGGGGAGGGCCAGTGACAAGGAGCCAGGCCGTTTCCACGATGCATGGCCATGGGGGCTGCAAAGATGGGTTCAAACATCAGAAAGATATAAGTGTGGCCCAAGACTGGCAAGCCATTCCTTGTCCTGTACATTGGGGTTGCTTTGAAGCAGACCAACTGGATAGCATCTACCAACAAGACCAAACGAGGAAGAGGAAGCCTCTATGATCCCAGAAACTGACATCACTAGGACGTGTCAGGAGACTTTTATAAAGGTAACCAATGGCCTGGCCCCTCATCCCAGAAAGCTGGGGAAGCACCATTGTCCTGGTTTAACAGACGTTCCCCAGATTAATTACTGTCCAGATGCCCATAGGAAGGAGAAATACCTATAGACATGACGGAAGGGAGGTTCACTCCGCTATGGGAATGTGTTAATCTGTGCACTTTAGATGTTGAAACCCACAGACACACGTGTATAAAAGAGAGTTGTAATTAAATATTAAATGCACATCAAGAAAACTTCCCTAAAAGATCTTTTTAATCTCATAAGCCCACCATTATCCCAAAGGCCTCCCAGAATCCACACAGTCTTCAACCATCTACAAAAGAGATGGAATGAGGCTGACTGCTAGTAAAAGCCAAGTCAGAGAAAGCAAAATAATGTCATATTTGGTGGGCATCTGCATATAGCTGTGAAGCACCCAAAGCTGTTTCACATAGATAAAGTGGCTTCTGCTCAGATATTTCTGAGTGTACGTGAGGCTTGGAAGCAGTAGCGTTTAACTGGCTAAGGCATCATCTCACTATACTGAATTTCAAAATCAAGATGCTGGAGAACTTGCAAAGCTAAAGTGACCAATGCCTGAATCATCCCGCCCTTCAATTAACACCACCTGTGCATCTTGGACACTTGGCATGATAAGCGAACAATATCAGTGACTTTAACCTGTTGTGTAAAACAAGAAGATACAACAAACTCCATTGTTTAATGTAATTATTGTATATGGGAACCTGCAGGATGTAAAATTTCCCATCAACAACTGATGATGGGAAATGATAATGCTCTTTGACCCCCCACAAAACCCATATTGAGGCACTCTAGATTTATGAAAAACATAAATCTGGGTGAGGCAACTCAGAAGGCAGCCTGCTTAACGCGACATTTTATGATTTCCTTCACATTCAAGTAGTTGAAAATCTAAGGCATGAGCTGAGAAGAGTAAAACTGTTTGAGGCTCCATAATCGGTGCAGGGGAAACACCAGAATAATTGCCTCTTCCTTAATATACTTGAATCTGCTGGAGTTACATTTGGAGGTGAGATATGGGAAACTGGTTGAATTACAATAGCATGGAAGTAAAAGCAATTTTACACTGTGAGAAGCTCAAGTGTTTTCATTGGAATCGGTTGTCTGAATGACACCCACCTGGAGCTTTTTTTTTTTTTTTTTAAGTTGTAGCTTTTGATTCTGTGTCTTCTCTTCTGCAGGCTAGGTTTCCAGGTTATTGACTGCTCTTTCTAGACTTTTGACAAACTCTTACTCTGCAGGTTTAAGGTCCGGTGCTGGCTGAAGCTTTGACTATGAGAGGGATAGGGACACAGAATCAAATTGTTTATTCAGATGGTCTATGTTACCTAACGTAGAAGTCAGACAGAACAGTCTGGTTACTGTAGTTGCAATCTGCCAGGGACTGAGTTTTGGCTGCATGAGACGAATAATAGGGATAAAAGTGATACCAAGAGAAGCAAGTATCTTTAATATATTGATGCCTTCAGATTCCAGCCTGGACACTGATCTTTTCTGGAGACTTTATATGCAGTCTCCCCTGACTCCAAAACAGTTCTGAGGAGTCGGTGATTGTGACTGAGTAGGAGGGCTCACTGCCTAGATATCACACTCCGTAGGTCTGCATGAGGGCTATTCCACCTCAAGCGGTGTCTCAGTGTGCCTCAAGCAGTGTTTCCACCCAAATCCCTAGGCTTCTGAAGTTCCCAGTACCCTGTGTCCTGCAGTGCCTTTTACTCAATAATCCTGGTGTTCATACTTTATAACCACCTTTTCATTTGTGGAGATCAAAAACAAATTTGTTATTAAATAATGTGTGTTTATGGAAAATGAAAAAATAAGCCATTAGAAACTTATTTGGCTTAGAAAAATAATGCCAGTTTGCAAGGAAATGTCTGGATAGGCTGAGTAGGCAGTAATAGAGCCGGCTCAAGGTTGGCAGCAAAGCACTTGCTTCATTGAATGTGTGTCACTATCCACAGTGTTGGACGTAAATTGTTGTCATGAAACAGGTTCCTGAAAGGTCCCCAAATCACTATTGCAAGGATTGAAACCATACTTTTCCCCATTACATTTAGCCTTCCAGATCATTCAAGCTTTTAAAACACAGGTCAATTTCACATTCAGTTCATCAGCCCACAACTCAATTGGCTCATATCCTATCAAAGACCCAGAAAACACAATCTCTGAGTTGTGCTGAATTATAATTATGATGAGCTGTATTATGACCATCTGCCTCTCTTTCTTTTTTTTAGAAAGTTTACCATAAGTAGCATGCACTCATGCTATACCACACACCTCTGATGCCATTATAGCTGTAAGTTTATATCCAATGTATTCAAGGCCCACAGACTGATGACGGTGAGATATGTAAAGCCAGCGGGTAGGATTCCCCCATCCTAAGATTTTTCACTTTTTAAAATATTAACACAGACACAAAACATTGGTTTCTCTTGTTAATTTTTCACAATTTTTAAAAAGCTGCTCAGTTACTGTATTGTTGGGGAATTCATATTTTGTGTTTGTTTTTATTTTTTACCTCTTTTGTATAAGTAGGGGATTTATAGGGATATATGTACTTTATGGAATCAATTTTAAGAACCAAAATATATTTTCATTTAAATAAATTAACAGATCTTTGATCTTACAGCTGAATCACTGATTATATATTTGCATAGCCGACTTAAAGGATGAAAGAAAATTCTATCAAGAGTGTTACTTTTGACTTCATAGCCTTCTTAATAAAGTCTTTTAACTACCTGTGGAAAAAAATAAGAAAAGCAAAGCAAGAATCATGAGTTATTTGACTTCGGTCAGGACTGCCTCATGACAGAATCGTCTGGATGGGGCCTGTCATAACACAGGACTGAGTAACTTTCATCCAAACAGTTACTGTGGGGTAGATTCCAAGTCATGGAACTACCAGGTGTGCAGAGCCAAACGGAACCGTGTGAGATAGGGGCTACAAGGCTGTGTGTGGGTTGAAAATCAGACCACCAGGTCCGTCTTCTGAGGTACCACCATATGGGCTCAGATGATCGTTTTAGTTATGAATTGAGCACTTAACAGTTTGTGCCAACCAGAGATGGCATGGAGGAAAATAGCTTTTCACTGTTTAGTGTTTTTCCCAAATAGAAACGGGTGCTTACTTGTGTCCTGCCTTTTCTTATATTAGTTGTGTTAGTCTGAGTACATTAGAGAAATAAATCCACAGAAACTGAAATGAATAAATGAGAGCTTTAGATAAAGGGAAAATGCACATGGAGAAAAAAATCCCATACCAATGCAGCCAAAGTCTACAAGTCCAACATTAGCCCATATGACCCATCCCAATCCACAATGTCCTCTCCATCTTAACAAACACATGCTGTGATGGTGGCTGCAGGTGGAATGAACTGCCCATCTGGTTTTCTGAGGTTGTTAACCCTTTACAGGAATTAAAAGCACCTTTTGTGCCCCTGGAGCGGCTGGTGTTTGTAACCACTCAGACACGAGGGCTCCATCTCCTTGTGCAGGACTACTCGTGATTTATTATCTACCCCAATGCTGCTCCAAGGGTGGTACATGGGCCGGTGATAAACTGTGACCTGTTTAAAATATGTCCATTTGTAGCTAGGTACAGAAAGAAAGGTCAGAGTGCAGGTCCCAGCTATTTCCAATGCCAGCAATGTCATGTAAAGGGCAAAGCACACAGCAGGGTTTCTAGACTAACGACACACTGAGGATGACGAAATACACCAATGAAAATCTTATGCTAATCATGGAAACACTGTCAGGTAGTGGAGGACTAGTAAAGCAAGGCAGAATCTTGTCAGAGAGAGGGCCAGATGACGAACCCTTCTGGTCAGATTAAAGGGGAGGGCCAGTGACAAGGAGCCAGGCCGTTTCCACGATGCATGGCCATGGGGGCTGCAAAGATGGGTTCAAACATCAGAAAGATATAAGTGTGGCCCAAGACTGGCAAGCCATTCCTTGTCCTGTACATTGGGGTTGCTTTGAAGCAGACCAACTGGATAGCATCTACCAACAAGACCAAACGAGGAAGAGGAAGCCTCTATGATCCCAGAAACTGACATCACTAGGACGTGTCAGGAGACTTTTATAAAGGTAACCAATGGCCTGGCCCCTCATCCCAGAAAGCTGGGGAAGCACCATTGTCCTGGTTTAACAGACGTTCCCCAGGTGAATTACTGTCCAGATGCCCATAGGAAGGAGAAATACCTATAGACATGACGGAAGGGAGGTTCACTCCGCTATGGGAATGTGTTAATCTGTGCACTTTAGATGTTGAAACCCACAGACACACGTGTATAAAAGAGAGTTGTAATTAAATATTAAATGCACATCAAGAAAACTTCCCTAAAAGATCTTTTTAATCTCATAAGCCCACCATTATCCCAAAGGCCTCCCAGAATCCACACAGTCTTCAACCATCTACAAAAGAGATGGAATGAGGCTGACTGCTAGTAAAAGCCAAGTCAGAGAAAGCAAAATAATGTCATATTTGGTGGGCATCTGCATATAGCTGTGAAGCACCCAAAGCTGTTTCACGTAGATAATGTGGCTTCTGCTCAGATATTTCTGAGTGTACGTGAGGCTTGGAAGCAGTAGCGTTTAATTGGCTAAGGCATCATCTCACTATACTGAATTTCAAAATCAAGATGCTCAAGAACTTGCAAAGCTGAAGTGACCAATGCCTGAATCATTCCGCCCTTCAATTAACACCACCTGTGCATCTTGGACATTTGGCATGATAAGCTAACAATATCAGTGACCATAACCTGTTGTGAAAATCAGGAAGATACAAAACGCTCCATTGTTTAATTTAAATATTGTATATGGGAACGTGCAGGATGTAAAATTTCCCTTCAACAACTGATGATGGGAAATGATAATGCTCTTTGACCCCCCCACAAAACCCATATTGAGGCACTCTAGATTTATGAAAAACATAAATCTGGGTGAGGCAACTCAGAAGGCAGCCTGTTTAACGCGACATTTTATGATTTCCTTAACATTCAAGTAGTTGGAAATCTAAGGCATGAGCTGAGAAGAGTAAAACTGTTTGAGGCTCCATAATCGGTGCAGGGGAAACACCAGAATAATTGCCTCTTCCTTAATATATTTGAATCTGCTGGAGTTACATTTGGAGGTGAGATATGGGAAACTGTTTGAATTACAATAGCATGGAAGTAAAAGCAATTTTACACTGTGAGAAGCTCAAGTGTTTTCATTGGAATCGGTTGTCTGAATGACACCCACCTGGAGCTTTTATTTTTTTTTAAGTTGTAGCTTTTGATTCTGTGTCTTCTCTTCTGCAGGCTAGGTTTCCAGGTTATTGACTGCTCTTTCTAGACTTTTGACAAACTCTTAGTCTGCAGGTTTAAGGTCCGGTGCTGGCTGAAGGTTTGACTATGAGAGGGATAGGGACACAGAATCAAATTGTTTATTCAGATGGTCTATGTGTCCTAACGTAGAAGTCAGACAGAACAGTGTGGTTACTATAGTTGCCATCTGCCGGGGACTGAGTTTTGGCTGCATGAGAAGAATGATAGGGATAAAAGTGATGCAAAGAGAAGCAAGTATCTTTAATATATTGATGCCTTCAGACTCCAGCCTGGACACTGCTCTTTTCTGGGGACTTTATATGCAGTCTCCCCTGACTCCAAAACAGTTCTGAGGAGTCGGTGATAGTGACTGAGTAGGAGGTCTCACTGCCTAGATATCACACTCCGTAGGTCTGCATGAGGGCTATTCCACCTCAAGAGCTGTCTTAGTGTGCCTCAAGCAGTGTTTCCACCCAAATCCTTAGGCTTCTGAAGTTCCCAGTACCCTGTGTCCTGCAGTGCCTTTTACTCAATAATCCTGGTGTTTATACTTTATAACCACCTTTTCATTTGTGGAGATCAAAAACAAATTTGTTATTAAATAATGTGTGTTTATGGAAAATGAAAAAATAAGCCATCAGAAACTTATTTGGCTACACAAAAATAATGCCAGTTTGCAAGGAAATGTCTGGATAGGCTGAGTAGGCAGCAATAGAGCCGGCTCAAGGTTGGCAGCAAAGCACTTGCTTCATTGAATGTGTGTCACTATCCAGTGTTGGAAGTAAATTGTTGTCATGAAACAGGTTCCTGAAAGGTCCCCAAATCACTATTGCAAGGATTGAAACCATACTTTTCCCCATTACATTTAGCCTTCCAGATCATTCAAGCTTTTAAAACACAGGTCAATTTCACATTCAGTTCATCAGCCCACAACTCAATTGGCTCATATCCTATCAAAGACCCAGAAAACACAATCTCTGAGTTGTGCTGAATTATAATTATGATGAGCTGTATTATGACCATCTGCCTCTCTTTCTTTTTTTTAGAAAGTTTACCATAAGTAGCATGCACTCATGCTATACCACACACCTCTGATGCCATTATAGTTGTAAGTTTATATCCAATGTATTCAAGGCCCACAGACTGATGACGGTGAGATATGTAAAGCCAGCGGGTAGGATTCCCCCATCCTAAGATTTTTCACTTTTTAAAATATTAACACAGACACAAAACATTGGTTTCTCTTGTTAGTTTTTCACAATTTTTAAAAAGCTGCTCAGTTACTGTATTGTTGGGGAATTCATATTTTGTGTTTGTTTTTATTTTTTACCTCTTTTGTATAAGTAGGGGATTTATAGGGATATATGTACTTTATGGAATCAATTTTAAGAACCAAAATATATTTTCATTTAAATAAATTAACAGATCTTTGATCTTACAGCTGAATCACTGATTATATATTTGCAGAGCCGACTTAAAGGATGAAAGAAAATTCTATCAAGAGTGTTACTTTTGACTTCAAAGCCTTCTTAATAAAGTCTTTTAACTACCTGTGGAAAAAAATAAGAAAAGCAAAGCAAGAATCATGAGGTATTTGACTTCGGTTAGGACTGCCTCATGACAGAATCGTCTGGATGGGGCCTGTCATAACACAGGACTGAGTAACTTTCATCCAAACAGTTACTGTGGGGTAGATTCCAAGTCATGGAACTACCAGGTGTGCAGAGCCAAACGGAACCGTGTGAGATAGGGGCTACAAGGCTGTGTGTGGGTTGAAAATCAGACCACCAGGTCCGTCTTCTGAGGTACCACCATATGGGCTCAGATGATCGTTTTAGTTATGAATTGAGCACTTAACAGTTTGTGCCAACCAGAGATGGCATGGAGGAAAATAGCTTTTCACTGTTTAGTGTTTTTCCCAAATGGAAACGGGTGCTTACTTGTGTCCTGCCTTTTCTTATATTAGTTTTGTTAGTCTGAGTACATTAGAGAAATAAATCCACAGAAACTGAAATGAATAAAAGAGAGCTTTAGATAAAGGGAAAATGCACATGGAGAAAAAAATCCCATACCAATGCAGCCAAAGTCTACAAGTCCAACATTAGCCCATATGACCCACCCCAATCCACAATGTCCTCTCCATCTTAACAAACACATGCTGTGATGGTGGCTGCAGGTGGAATGAACTGCCCATCTGGTTTTCTGAGGTTGTTAACCCTTTACAGGAATTAAAAGCACCTTTTGTGCCCCTGGAGCGGCTGGTGTTTGTAACCACTCAGACACGAGGGCTCCATCTCATTGTGCAGGACTACTCGTGATTTATTATCTACCCCAATGCTGCTCCAAGGGTGGTACATGGGCCGGTGATAAACTGTGACCTGTTTAAAATATGTCCATTTGTAGCTAGGTACAGAAAGAAAGGTCAGAGTGCAGGTCCCAGCTATTTCCAATGCAAGCAATGTCATGTAAAGGGCAAAGCACACAGCAGGGTTACTAGACTAACGACACACTGAGGATGACGAAATACACCAATGAAAATCTTATGCTAATCATGGAAACACTGTCAGGTAGTGGAGGACTAGTAAAGCAAGGCAGAATCTTGTCAGAGAGAGGGCCAGATGACGAACCCTTCTGGTCAGATTAAAGGGGAGGGCCATTGAAAAGGAGCCAGGCCGTTTCCACGATGCATGGCCATGGGGGCTGCAAAGATGGGTTCAAACATCAGAAAGATATAAGTGTGGCCCAAGACTGGCAAGCCATTCCTTGTCCTGTACATTGGGGTTGCTTTGAAGCAGACCAACTGGATAGCATCTACCAACAAGACCAAACGAGGAAGAGGAAGCCTCTATGATCCCAGAAACTGACATCACTAGGACGTGTCAGGAGACTTTTATAAAGGTAACCAATGGCCTGGCCCCTCATACCAGAAAGCTGGGGAAGCACCATTGTCCTGGTTTAACAGACGTTCCCCAGATTAATTACTGTCCAGATGCCCATAGGAAGGAGAAATACCTATAGACATGACGGAAGGGAGGTTCACTCCGCTATGGGAATGTGTTAATCTGTGCACTTTAGATGTTGAAACCCACAGACACACGTGTATAAAAGAGAGTTGTAATTAAATATTAAATGCACATCAAGAAAACTTCCCTAAAAGATCTTTTTAATCTCATAAGCCCACCATTATCCCAAAGGCCTCCCAGAATCCACACAGTCTTCAACCATCTACAAAAGAGATGGAATGAGGCTGACTGCTAGTAAAAGCCAAGTCAGAGAAAGCAAAATAATGTCATATTTGGTGGGCATCTGCATATAGCTGTGAAGCACCCAAAGCTGTTTCACGTAGATAATGTGGCTTCTGCTCAGATATTTCTGAGTGTACGTGAGGCTTGGAAGCAGTAGCGTTTAACTGGCTAAGGCATCATTTCACTATACTGAATTTCAAAATCAAGATGCTCAAGAACTTGCAAAGCTGAAGTGACCAATGCCTGAATCATTCCGCCCTTCATTTAACACCACCTGTGCATCTTGGACATTTGGCATGATAAGCTAACAATATCAGTGACCATAACCTGTTGTGAAAAACAGGAAGATACAAAACGCTCCATTGTTTAATTTAAATATTGTATATGGGAACCTGCCGGATGTAAAATTTCCCTTCAACAACTGATGATGGGAAATGATAATGCTCTTTGACCCTCCCACAAAACCCATATTGAGGCACTCTAGATTTATGAAAAACATAAATCTGGGTGAGGCAACTCAGAAGGCAGCCTGTTTAACGCGACATTTTATGATTTCCTTAACATTCAATTAGTTGGAAATCTAAGGCATGAGCTGAGAAGAGTAAAACTGTTTGAGACTCCATAATCGGTGCAGGGGAAACACCAGAATAATTGCCTCTTCCTTAAAATACTTGAATCTGCTGGAGTTACTTTTGGAGGTGAGATATGGGAAACTGTTTGAATTACAATAGCATGGAAGTAAAAGCAATTTTACTCTGTGAGAAGCTCAAGTGTTTTCATTGGAATCGGTTGTCTGAATGACACCCACCTGGAGCTTTTATTTTTTTTTTTAAGTTGTAGCTTTTGATTCTGTGTCTTCTCTTCTGCAGGGTAGGTTTCCAGGTTATTGACTGCTCTTTCTAAACTTTTGACAAACTCTTAGTCTGCAGGTTTAAGGTCCGGTGCTGGCTGAAGCTTTGACTATGAGAGGGATAGGGACACAGAATCAAATTGTTTATTCAGATGGTCTATGTGTCCTAACGTAGAAGTCAGACAGAACAGTGTGGTTACTATAGTTGCCATCTGCCGGGAACTGAGTTTTGGCTGCATGAGAAGAATGATAGGGATAAAAGTGATGCAAAGAGAAGCAAGTATCTTTAATATATTGATGCCTTCAGACTCCAGCCTGGACACTGCTCTTTTCTGGGGACTTTATATGCAGTCTCCCCTGACTCCAAAACAGTTCTGAGGAGTCGGTGATAGTGACTGAGTAGGAGGTCTCACTGCCTAGATATCACACTCCGTAGGTCTGCATGAGGGCTATTCCACCTCAAGCGGTGTCTCAGTGTGCCTCAAGCAGTGTTTCCACCCAAATCCCTAGGCTTCTGAAGTTCCCAGTACCCTGTGTCCTGCAGTGCCTTTTACTCAATAATCCTGGTGTTTATACTTTATAACCACCTTTTCATTTGTGGAGATCAAAAACAAATTTGTTATTAAATAATGTGTGTTTATGGAAAATGAAAAAATAAGCCATTAGACACTTATTTAGTTAACAAAAATAATGCCAGTTTGCAAGGAAATGTCTGGATAGGCTGAGTAGGCAGCAATAGAGCCGGCTCAAGGTTGGCAGCAAAGCACTTGCTTCATTGAATGTGTGTCACTATCCAGTGTTGGAAGTAAATTGTTGTCATGAAACAGGTTCCTGAAAGGTCCCCAAATCACTATTCCAAGGATTGAAACCATACTTTTCCCCATTCCATTTAGCCTTCCAGATCATTCAAGCTTTTAAAAAACAGGTCAATTTCACATTCAGTTCATCAGCCCACAACTCAATTGGCTCATATCAGTTCAAAGACCCAGAAAACACAATCTCTGAGTTGTGCTGAATTATAGTTATGATGAGCTGTATTATGACCATCTGCCTCTCTTTCTTTTTTTTAGAAAGTTTACCATAAGTAGCATGCACTCATGCTATACCACACACCTCTGATGCCATTATAGCTGTAAGTTTATATCCAATGTATTCAAGGCCCACAGACTGATGACGGTGAGATATGTAAAGCCAGCGGGTAGGATTCCCCCATCCTAAGATTTTTCACTTTTTAAAATATTAACACAGACACAAAACATTGGTTTCTCTTGTTAGTTTTTCACAATTTTAAAAAAGCTGCTAAGTTACTGTATTGTTGGGGAATTCATATTTTGTGTTTGTTTTTATTTTTTACCTCTTTTGTATAAGTAGGGGATTTATAGGGATATATGTACTTTATGGAATCAATTTTAAGAACCAAAATATATTTTCATTTAAATAAATTAACAGATCTTTGATCTTACAGCTGAATCACTGATTATATATTTGCAGAGCCGACTTAAAGGATGAAAGAAAATTCTATCAAGAGTGTTACTTTTGACTTCAAAGCCTTCTTAATAAAGTCTTTTAACTACCTGTGGAAAAAAAATGAGAAAAGCAAAGCAAGAATCATGAGGTATTTGACTTCGGTCAGGACTGCCTCATGAGAGAGTCGTCTGGATGGGGCCTGTCATAACACAGGACTGAGTAACTTTCATCCAAACAGTTACTGTGGGGTAGATTCCAAGTCATGGAACTACCAGGTGTGCAGAGCCAAACTGAACCGTGTGAGATAGGGGCTACAAGGCTGTGTGTGGGTTGAAAATCAGACCACCAGGTACGTCTTCTGAGGTACCACCATATTGGCTCAGATGATCGTTTTAGTTACGAATTGAGCACTTAACAGTTTGTGCCAACCAGAGATGGTATGGAGGAAAATAGCTTTTCACTGTTTAGTGTTTTTCCCAAATGGAAACGGGTGCTTACTTGTGTCCTGCCTTTTCTTATATTAGTTGTGTTAGTCTGAGTACATTAGAGAAATAAATCCACAGAAACTGAAATGAATAAAAGAGAGCTTTAGATAAAGGGAAAATGCACATGGAGAAAAAAATCCCATACCAATGCAGCCAAAGTCTACAAGTCCAACATTAGCCCATATGACCCACCCCAATCCACAATGTCCTCTCCATCTTAACAAACACATGCTGTGATGGTGGCTGCAGGTGGAATGAACTGCCCATCTGGTTTTCTGAGGTTGTTAACTCTTTACAGGAATTAAAAGCACCTTTTGTGCCCCTGGAGCGGCTGGTGTTTGTAACTACTCAGACACGAGGGCTCCATCTCCTTGTGCAGGACTACTCGTGATTTATTATCTACCCCAATGCTGCTCCAAGGGTGGTACATGGGCCGGTGATAAACTGTGACCTGTTTAAAATATGTCCATTTGTAGCTAGGTACAGAAAGAAAGGTCAGAGTGCAGGTCCCAGCTATTTCCAATGCCACCAATGTCATGTAAAGGGCAAAGCACACAGCAGGGTTTCTAGACTAAGGACACACTGAGGATGACGAAATACACCAATGAAAATCTTATGCTAATCATGGAAACACTGTCAGGTAGTGGAGGACTAGTAAAGCAAGGCAGAATCTTGTCAGAGAGAGGGCCAGATGACGAACCCTTCTGGTCAGATTAAAGGGGAGGGCCAGTGACAAGGAGCCAGGCCGTTTCCATGATGCATGGCCAAGGGGGCTGCAAAGATGGGTTCAAACATCAGAAAGATATAAGTGTGGCCCAAGACTGGCAAGCCATTCCTTGTCCTGTACATTGGGGTTGCTTTGAAGCAGACCAACTGGATAGCATCTACCAACAAGACCAAACGAGGAAGAGGAAGCCTTTATGATCCCAGAAACTGAGATCACTAGGACGTGTCAGGAGACTTTTATAAAGGTAACCAATGGCCTGGTCCCTCATACCAGAAAGCTGGGGAAGCACCATTGTCCTGGTTTAACAGACGTTCCCCAGATTAATTACTGTCCAGATGCCCATAGGAAGGAGAAATACCTATAGACATGACGGAAGGGAGGTTCACTCCGCTATGGGAATGTGTTAATCTGTGCACTTTAGATGTTGAAACCCACAGACACACGTGTATAAAAGAGAGTTGTAATTAAATATTAAATGCACATCAAGAAAACTTCCCTAAAAGATCTTTTTAATCTCATAAGCCCACCATTATCCCAAAGGCCTCCCAGAATCCACACAGTCTTCAACCATCTACAAAAGAGATGGAATGAGGCTGACTGCTAGTAAAAGCCAAGTCAGAGAAAGCAAAATAATGTCATATTTGGTGGGCATCTGCATATAGCTGTGAAGCACCCAAAGCTGTTTCACGTAGATAATGTGGCTTCTGCTCAGATATTTCTGAGTGTACGTGAGGCTTGGAAGCAGTAGCGTTTAACTGGCTAAGGCATCATTTCACTATACTGAATTTCAAAATCAAGATGCTCAAGAACTTGCAAAGCTGAAGTGACCAATGCCTGAATCATTCCGCCCTTCAATTAACACCACCTGTGCATCTTGGACATTTGGCATGATAAGCTAACAATATCAGTGACCATAACCTGTTGTGAAAAACAGGAAGATACAAAACGCTCCATTGTTTAATTTAAATATTGTATATGGGAACCTGCCGGATGTAAAATTTCCCTTCAACAACTGATGATGGGAAATGATAATGCTCTTTGACCCTCCCACAAAACCCATATTGAGGCACTCTAGATTTATGAAAAACATAAATCTGGGTGAGGCAACTCAGAAGGCAGCCTGTTTAACGCGACATTTTATGATTTCCTTAACATTCAATTAGTTGGAAATCTAAGGCATGAGCTGAGAAGAGTAAAACTGTTTGAGACTCCATAATCGGTGCAGGGAAACACCAGAATAATTGCCTCTTCCTTAAAATACTTGAATCTGCTGGAGTTACTTTTGGAGGTGAGATATGGGAAACTGTTTGAATTACAATAGCATGGAAGTAAAAGCAATTTTACTCTGTGAGAAGCTCAAGTGTTTTCATTGGAATCGGTTGTCTGAATGACACCCACCTGGAGCTTTTATTTTTTTTTTTAAGTTGTAGCTTTTGATTCTGTGTCTTCTCTTCTGCAGGGTAGGTTTCCAGGTTATTGACTGCTCTTTCTAGACTTTTGACAAACTCTTAGTCTGCAGGTTTAAGGTCCGGTGCTGGCTGAAGCTTTGACTATGAGAGGGATAGGGACACAGAATCAAATTGTTTATTCAGATGGTCTATGTGTCCTAACGTAGAAGTCAGACAGAACAGTGTGGTTACTATAGTTGCCATCTGCCGGGAACTGAGTTTTGGCTGCATGAGAAGAATGATAGGGATAAAAGTGATGCAAAGAGAAGCAAGTATCTTTAATATATTGATGCCTTCAGACTCCAGCCTGGACACTGCTCTTTTCTGGGGACTTTATATGCAGTCTCCCCTGACTCCAAAACAGTTCTGAGGAGTCGGTGATAGTGACTGAGTAGGAGGTCTCACTGCCTAGATATCACACTCCGTAGGTCTGCATGAGGGCTATTCCACCTCAAGCGGTGTCTCAGTGTGCCTCAAGCAGTGTTTCCACCCAAATCCCTAGGCTTCTGAAGTTCCCAGTACCCTGTGTCCTGCAGTGCCTTTTACTCAATAATCCTGGTGTTTATACTTTATAACCACCTTTTCATTTGTGGAGATCAAAAACAAATTTGTTATTAAATAATGTGTGTTTATGGAAAATGAAAAAATAAGCCATTAGACACTTATTTAGTTAACAAAAATAATGCCAGTTTGCAAGGAAATGTCTGGATAGGCTGAGTAGGCAGCAATAGAGCCGGCTCAAGGTTGGCAGCAAAGCACTTGCTTCATTGAATGTGTGTCACTATCCAGTGTTGGAAGTAAATTGTTGTCATGAAACAGGTTCCTGAAAGGTCCCCAAATCACTATTCCAAGGATTGAAACCATACTTTTCCCCATTCCATTTAGCCTTCCAGATCATTCAAGCTTTTAAAAAACAGGTCAATTTCACATTCAGTTCATCAGCCCACAACTCAATTGGCTCATATCAGTTCAAAGACCCAGAAAACACAATCTCTGAGTTGTGCTGAATTATAGTTATGATGAGCTGTATTATGACCATCTGCCTCTCTTTCTTTTTTTTAGAAAGTTTACCATAAGTAGCATGCATTCATGCTATACCACACACCTCTGATGCCATTATAGCTGTAAGTTTATATCCAATGTATTCAAGGCCCACAGACTGATGACGGTGAGATATGTAAAGCCAGCGGGTAGGATTCCCCCATCCTAAGATTTTTCACTTTTTAAAATATTAACACAGACACAAAACATTGGTTTCTCTTGTTAGTTTTTCACAATTTTAAAAAAGCTGCTAAGTTACTGTATTGTTGGGGAATTCATATTTTGTGTTTGTTTTTATTTTTTACCTCTTTTGTATAAGTAGGGGATTTATAGGGATATATGTACTTTATGGAATCAATTTTAAGAACCAAAATATATTTTCATTTAAATAAATTAACAGATCTTTGATCTTACAGCTGAATCACTGATTATATATTTGCAGAGCCGACTTAAAGGATGAAAGAAAATTCTATCAAGAGTGTTACTTTTGACTTCAAAGCCTTCTTAATAAAGTCTTTTAACTACCTGTGGAAAAAAAATGAGAAAAGCAAAGCAAGAATCATGAGGTATTTGACTTCGGTCAGGACTGCCTCATGAGAGAGTCGTCTGGATGGGGCCTGTCATAACACAGGACTGAGTAACTTTCATCCAAACAGTTACTGTGGGGTAGATTCCAAGTCATGGAACTACCAGGTGTGCAGAACCAAACTGAACCGTGTGAGATAGGGGCTACAAGGCTGTGTGTGGGTTGAAAATCAGACCACCAGGTACGTCTTCTGAGGTACCACCATATTGGCTCAGATGATCGTTTTAGTTACGAATTGAGCACTTAACAGTTTGTGCCAACCAGAGATGGTATGGAGGAAAATAGCTTTTCACTGTTTAGTGTTTTTCCCAAATGGAAACGGGTGCTTACTTGTGTCCTGCCTTTTCTTATATTAGTTGTGTTAGTCTGAGTACATTAGAGAAATAAATCCACAGAAACTGAAATGAATAAAAGAGAGCTTTAGATAAAGGGAAAATGCACATGTTGAAAAAAATCCCATACCAATGCAGCCAAAGTCTACAAGTCCAACATTAGCCCATATGACCCACCCCAATCCACAATGTCCTCTCCATCTTAACAAACACATGCTGTGATGGTGGCTGCAGGTGGAATGAACTGCCCATCTGGTTTTCTGAGGTTGTTAACTCTTTACAGGAATTAAAAGCACCTTTTGTGCCCCTGGAGCGGCTGGTGTTTGTAACTACTCAGACACGAGGGCTCCATCTCCTTGTGCAGGACTACTCGTGATTTATTATCTACCCCAATGCTGCTCCAAGGGTGGTACATGGGCCGGTGATAAACTGTGACCTGTTTAAAATATGTCCATTTGTAGCTAGGTACAGAAAGAAAGGTCAGAGTGCAGGTCCCAGCTATTTCCAATGCCACCAATGTCATGTAAAGGGCAAAGCACACAGCAGGGTTTCTAGACTAAGGACACACTGAGGATGACGAAATACACCAATGAAAATCTTATGCTAATCATGGAAACACTGTCAGGTAGTGGAGGACTAGTAAAGCAAGGCAGAATCTTGTCAGAGAGAGGGCCAGATGACGAACCCTTCTGGTCAGATTAAAGGGGAGGGCCAGTGACAAGGAGCCAGGCCGTTTCCATGATGCATGGCCAAGGGGGCTGCAAAGATGGGTTCAAACATCAGAAAGATATAAGTGTGGCCCAAGACTGGCAAGCCATTCCTTGTCCTGTACATTGGGGTTGCTTTGAAGCAGACCAACTGGATAGCATCTACCAACAAGACCAAACGAGGAAGAGGAAGCCTTTATGATCCCAGAAACTGAGATCACTAGGACGTGTCAGGAGACTTTTATAAAGGTAACCAATGGCCTGGCCCCTCATACCAGAAAGCTGGGGAAGCACCATTGTCCTGGTTTAACAGACGTTCCCCAGATTAATTACTGTCCAGATGCCCATAGGAAGGAGAAATACCTATAGACATGACGGAAGGGAGGTTCACTCCGCTATGGGAATGTGTTAATCTGTGCACTTTAGATGTTGAAACCCACAGACACACGTGTATAAAAGAGAGTTGTAATTAAATATTAAATGCACATCAAGAAAACTTCCCTAAAAGATCTTTTTAATCTCATAAGCCCACCATTATCCCAAAGGCCTCCCAGAATCCACACAGTCTTCAACCATCTACAAAAGAGATGGAATGAGGCTGACTGCTAGTAAAAGCCAAGTCAGAGAAAGCAAAATAATGTCATATTTGGTGGGCATCTGCATATAGCTGTGAAGCACCCAAAGCTGTTTCACGTAGATAATGTGGCTTCTGCTCAGATATTTCTGAGTGTACGTGAGGCTTGGAAGCAGTAGCGTTTAACTGGCTAAGGCATCATCTCACTATACTGAATTTCAAAATCAAGATGCTCAAGAACTTGCAAAGCTGAAGTGACCAATGCCTGAATCATTCCGCCCTTCAATTAACACCACTTGTGCATCTTGGACATTTGGCATGATAAGCTAACAATATCAGTGACCATAACCTGTTGTGAAAAACAGGAAGATACAAAACGCTCCATTGTTTAATTTAAATATTGTATATGGGAACCTGCAGGATGTAAAATTTCCCTTCAACAACTGATGATGGGAAATGATAATGCTCTTTGACCCCCCCACAAAACCCATATTGAGGCACTCTAGATTTATGAAAAACATAAATCTGGGTGAGGCAACTCAGAAGGCAGCCTGTTTAACGCGACATTTTATGATTTCCTTAACATTCAAGTAGTTGGAAATCTAAGGCATGAGCTGAGAAGAGTAAAACGGTTTGAGGCTCCATAATCGGTGCAGGGGAAACACCAGAATAATTGCCTCTTCCTTAAAATACTTGAATCTGCTGGAGTTACTTTTGGAGGTGAGATATGGGAAACTGTTTGAATTACAATAGCATGGAAGTAAAAGCAATTTTACACTGTGAGAAGCTCAAGTGTTTTCATTGGAATCGGTTGTCTGAATGACACCCACCTGGAGCTTTTATTTTTTTTTTTAAGTAGTAGCTTTTGATTCTGTGTCTTCTCTTCTGCAGGCTAGGTTTCCAGGTTATTGACTGCTCTTTCTAGACTTTTGACAAACTCTTAGTCTGCAGGTTTAAGGTCCGGTGCTGGCTGAAGCTTTGACTATGAGAGGGATAGGGACACAGAATCAAATTGTTTATTCAGATGGTCTATGTGTCCTAACGTAGAAGTCAGACAGAACAGTGTGGTTACTATAGTTGCCATCTGCCGGGAACTGAGTTTTGGCTGCATGAGAAGAATGATAGGGATAAAAGTGATGCAAAGAGAATCAAGTATCTTTAATATATTGATGCCTTCAGACTCCAGCCTGGACACTGCTCTTTTCTGGGGACTTTATATGCAGTCTCCCCTGACTCCAAAACAGTTCTGAGGAGTCGGTGATAGTGACTGAGTAGGAGGTCTCACTGCCTAGATATCACACTCCGTAGGTCTGCATGAGGGCTATTCCACCTCAAGCGGTGTCTCAGTGTGCCTCAAGCAGTGTTTCCACCCAAATCCGTAGGCTTCTGAAGTTCCCAGTACCCTGTGTCCTGCAGTGCCTTTTACTCAATAATCCTGGTGTTTATACTTTATAATCACCTTTTCATTTGTGGAGATCAAAAACAAATTTGTTATTAAATAATGTGTGTTTATGGAAAATGAAAAAATAAGCCATTAGACACTTATTTGGCTAACAAAAATAATGCCAGTTTGCAAGGAAATGTCTGGATAGGCTGAGTAGGCAGCAATAGAGCCGGCTCAAGTTTGGCAGCAAAGCACTTGCTTCATTGAATGTGTGTCACTATCCACAGTGTTGGAAGTAAATTGTTGTCATGAAACAGATTCCTGAAAGGTCCCCAAATCACTATTCCAAGGATTGAAACCATACTTTTCCCCATTCCATTTAGCCTTCCAGATCATTGAAGCTTTTAAAAAACAGGTCAATTTCACATTCAGTTCATCAGCCCACAACTCAATTGGCTCATATCAGTTCAAAGACCCAGAAAACACAATCTCTGAGATGTGCTGAATTATAGTTATGATGAGCTGCATTATGACCATCTGCCTCTCTTTCTTTTTTTTAGAATGTTTACCATAAGTATCATGCACTCATGCTATAACACACACCTCTGATGCCGTTGTAGCTGTAAGTTTATATCCAATGTATTCAAGGCCCACAGACTGATGACGGTGAGATATGTAAAGCCAGCGGGTAGGATTCCCCCATCCTAAGATTATCACTTTTTAAAAATATTAACACAGACACAAAACATTGGTTTCTCTTGTTAGTTTTTCACAATTTTTAAAAAGCTGCTCAGTAACTGTATTGTTGGGGAATTCATATTTTGTGTTTGTTTTTATTTTTTACCTCTTTTGTATAAGTAGGGGATTTATAGGGATATATGTACTTTATGGAATCAATTTTAAGAACCAAAATGTATTTTCATTTAAATAAATTAACAGATCTTTGATCTTACAGCTGAATCACTGATTATATATTTGCAGAGCCGACTTAAAGGATGAAAGACAATTCTATCAAGAGTGTTACTTTTGACTTCAAAGCCTTCTTAATAAAATCTTTTAACTACCTGTGGAAAAAAATAAGAAAAGCAAAGCAAGAATCATGAGGTATTTGACTTCGGTCAGGACTGCCTCATGACAGAATCGTCAGGATGGGGCCTCTCATAACACAGGACTGAAAACTTTCATCCAAACAGTTACTGTGGGGTAGATTCCAAGTCATGGAACTACCAGGTTTGCAGAGCCAAACTGAATCGTGTGAGATAGGGGCTACAAGACTGAGTGTGGGTTGAAAATCAGACCACCAGGTCTGTCTTCTGAGGTACCACCATATGGGTTCAGATGATCGTTTTAGTTACGAATTGAGCACTTAACAGTTTGTGCCAACCAGAGGTGGCATGGAGGAAAATAACTTTTCAATGTTTAGGGTTTTTCCCAAATGGAAACGGGTGCTTACTGTGTCTTGCCTTTTCTTATATTAGTTGTGTTAGTCTGAGTACATTAGAGAAATAAATCCACAGAAACTGAACTGTACAAAAGAGAGCTTTGGATAAAGGGAAAATGCACATGGAGAAAAAAATTCCATACCAATACAGCCAAAGTCTACAAGTCCAACATTAGCCCATATGTCCCACCCCAATCCATAATGTCCTCTCCATCTTAACAAACACATGCTGTGATGGTGGCTGCAGGTGGAAAGAACAGCCCATCTGGTTTTCTGAGGATGTTAACCCTTTACGGGAATTAAAAGCGCCTTTTGTGCGCCTGGAGCGGCTGGTGTTTGTAACTACTCAGACACGAGGGCTCCATCTCCTTGTGCAGGACTACTCTTGATTTATTATCTACCCCAATGCTGCTCCAAGGGTGGTACATGGGCCGGTGATAAACCGTGACCTGTTTAAAATCTGTCCATTTGTAGCTAGGTACACAAAGGAAGGTCAGAGTGCAGGTCCCAGCTATTTCCAATGCCAGCAATGTCATGTAAAGGGCAAAGCACACAGCAGGGTTTCTAGACTAAAGACACACTGAGGATGACGAAATACACCAATGAAAATCTTATGCTAATCATGGAAACACTGTCAGGTAGTGGAGGACTAGTAAAGCAAGGCAGAATCTTGTCAGAGAGAGGGCCAGATGACGAACCTTTCTGGTCAGATTAAAGGGGAGGGCCAGTGAAAAGAGCCAGGCCGTTTCCACGATGCATGGCCATGGGGGCTGCAAAGATGGGTTCAAACATCAGAAAGATATAAGGGTGGCCCAAGACTGGCAAGCCATTCCTTGTCCTGTACATTGGGGTTCCTTTGAAGCAGACCAACTGGATAGCATCTACCAACAAGACCAAACGAGCAAGAGGAAGCCTCTATGATCCCAGAAACTGACATCACTAGGACGTGTCAGGAGACTTATATAAAGGTAACCAATGGCCTGGCACCTCATACCAGAAAGCTGGGGAAGCACCATTGTCCTGGTTTAACAGATGTTCCCCAGATGAATTACTGTCCAGATGCCCATAGGAAGGAGAAATACCTATAGACATGACGGAAGGGAGGTTCACTCCGCTATGGGAATATGTTAATCTGTGCACTTTAGATGTTGAAACCCACAGACACACGTGTATAAAAGAGAGTTGTAATTAAATATTAAATGCACATCAAGAAAACTTCCCTAAAAGATCTTTTTAATCTCATAAGCCCACCATTATCCCAAAGGTCTCCCAGAATCCACACATCTTCAACCATCTACAAAAGAGATGGAATGAGGCTGACTGCTAGTAAAAGCCAAGTCAGAGAAAGCAAAATAATCTCATATTTGGTGGGCATCTGCATATAGCTGTGAAGCACCCAAAGCTGTTTCACGTAGATAATGTGGCTTCTGCTTAGATATTTCTGAGTGTACGTGAGGCTTGGAAGCAGTAGCGTTTAACTGTCTAAGGCATCATCTCACTATACTGAATTTCAAAATCAAGATGCTCAAGAACTTGCAAAGCTGAAGTGACCAATGCCTGAATCATTCCGCCCTTCAATTAACACCACTTGTGCATCTTGGACATTTGGCATGATAAGCTAACAATATCAGTGACAATAACCTGTTGTGAAAAACAGGAAGATACAAAACGCTCCATTGTTTAATTTAAATATTGTATATGGGAACCTCCAGGATGTAAAATTTCCCTTCAACAACTGATGATGGGAAATGATAATGCTCTTTGACCCCCCCACAAAACCCATATTGAGGCACTCTAGATTTATGAAAAACATAAATCTGGGTGAGGCAACTCAGAAGGCAGCTTGTTTAACGCGACATTTTATGATTTCCTTCACATTCAAGTAGCTGGAAATCTAAGGCATGAGCTGAGAAGAGTAAAACTGTTTGAGGCTCCATAATCGGTGCAGGGGAAACACCAGAATAATTGCCTCTTCCTTAAAACACTTGAATCTGCTGGAGTTACTTTTGGAGGTGAGATATGGGAAACTGTTTGAATTACAATAGCATGGAAGTAAAAGCAATTTTACACTGTGAGAAGCTCAAGTGTTTTCATTGGAATCGGTTGTCTGAATGACACCCACCTGGAGCTTTTTTTTTTTTTTAAGTTGTAGCTTTTGATTCTGTGTCTTCTCTTCTGCAGGCTAGGTTTCCAGGTTATTGACTGCTCTTTCTAGACTTTTGACAACTCTTAGTCTGCAGGTTTAAGGTCCGGTGCTGGCTGAAGCTTTGACTATGAGAGGGATAGGGACACAGAATCAAATTGTTTATTCAGATGGTCTATGTGTCCTAACGTAGAAGTCAGACAGAACAGTGTGGTTACTATAGTTGCCATCTGCCAGGAACAGAGTTTTGGCTGCATGAGAAGAATGATAGGGATAAAAGTGATGCAAAGAGAAGCAAGTATCTTTAATATATTGATGCCTTCAGACTCCAGCCTGGACTCTGATCTTTTCTGGGGACTTTATATGCAGTCTCCCCTGACTCCAAAACAGTTCTGAGGAGTCGGTGATAGTGACTGAGTAGGAGGGCTCACTGCCGAGATATCACACTCCGTAGGTCTGCATGAGGGCTATTCCACCTCAAGCGGTGTCTCAGTGTGCCTCAAGCAGTGTTTCCACCCAAATCCCTAGGCTTCTGAAGTTCCCAGTACCCTGTGTCCTGCAGTGCCTTTTACTCAATAATCCTGGTGTTTATACTTTATAACCACCTTTTCATTTGTGGAGATCAAAAACAAATTTGTTATTAAATAATGTGTGTTTATATTAAATGAAAAAAATAAGCCATTAGAAACTTATTTGGCTAACAAAAATAATGCCAGTTTGCAAGGAAATGTCTGGATAGGCTGAGTAGGCAGTAATAGAGCCGGCTCAAGGTTGGCAGCAAAGCACTTGCTTCATTGAATGTGTGTCACTATCCACAGTGTTGGAAGTAAATTGTTGTCATGAAACAGGTTCCTGAAAGGTCCCCAAATCACTATTCCAAGGATTGAAACCATACTTTTCCCCATTCCATTTAGCCTTCCAGATCATTCAAGCTTTTAAAAAACAGGTCAATTTCACATTCAGTTCATCAGCCCACAACTCAATTGGCTAATATCAGTTCAAAGACCCAGAAAACACAATCTCTGAGTTGTGCTGAATTATAGTTATGATGAGCTGCATTATGACCATCTGCCTCTCTTTCTTTTTTTTAGAAAGTTTACCATAAGTAGCATGCACTCATGCTATAACACACACCTCTGATGCCGTTGTAGCTGTAAGTTTATATCCAATGTATTCAAGGCCCACAGACTGATGACGGTGAGATATGTAAAGCCAGCGTGTAGGATTCCCCCATCCTAAGATTATCACTTTTTAAAAATATTAACACAGACACAAAACATTGGTTTCTCTTGTTAGTTTTTCACAATTTTTAAAAAGCTGCTCAGTTACTGTATTGTTGGGGAATTCATATTTTGTGTTTGTTTTTATTTTTTACCTCTTTTGTATAAGTAGGGTATTTATAGGGAAATATGTACTTTATGGAATCAATTTTAAGAACCAAAATGTATTTTCATTTTAATAAATTAACAGATCTTTGATCTTACAGCTGAATCACTGATTATACATTTGCAGAGCCGACTTAAAGGATGAAAGACAATTCTATCAAGAGTGTTACTTTTGACTTCAAAGCCTTCTTAATAAAGTCTTTTAACTACCTGTGGAAAAAAATAAGAAAAGCAAAGAAAGAATCATGAGGTATTTGACTTCGTCAGGACTGCCTCATGACAGAATCGTCTGGATGTGGCCTCTCATAACACAGAACTGAGTAATTTTCATCCAAACAGTTACTGTGGGGCAGATTCCAAGTCATTGAACTACCAGGTGTGCAGAGCCAAACTGAACCGTGTGAGATAAGGGCTACAAGGCTGTGTGTGGGTTGAAAATCAGACCACCAGGTCCGTCTTCTGAGGTACCACCATATGGGTTCAGATGATCGTTTTAGTTACGAATTGAGCACTTAACAGTTTGTGCCAACCAGAGGTGGCATGGAGGAAAATAACTTTTCACTGTTTAGGGTTTTTCCCAAATGGAAACGGGTGCTTACTTGTGTCCTGCCTTTTCTTATATTAGTTGTTTTAGTCTGAGTACATTAGAGAAATAAATCCACAGAAACTGAAATGTACAAAAGAGAGCTTTGGATAAAGGGAAAATGCACATGGAGAAAAAAATCCCATACCAATGCAGCCAAAGTCTACAAGTCCAACATTAGCCCATATGTCCCACCCCAATCCACAATGTCCTCTCCATCTTAACAAACACATGCTGTGATGGTGGCTGCAGGTGGAAAGAACAGCCCATCTGGTTTTCTGAGGATGTTAACCCTTTACGGGAATTAAAAGCGCCTTTTGTGCGCCTGGAGCGGCTGGTGTTTTTAACTACTCAGACACGAGGGCTCCATCTCCTTGTGCAGGACTACTCTTGATTTATTATCTACCCCAATGCTGCTCCAAGGGTGGTACATGGGCCGGTGATAAACTGTGACCTGTTTAAAATATGTCCATTTGTAGCTAGGTACAGAAAGGAAGGTCAGAGTGCAGGTCCCAGCTATTTCCAATGCCAGCAATGTCATGTAAAGGGCAAAGCACACAGCAGGGTTTCTAGACTAATGACACACTGAGGATGACGAAATACACCAATGAAAATCTTATGCTAATCATGGAAACACTGTCAGGTAGTGGAGGACTAGTAAAGCAAGGCAGAATCTTGTCAGAGAGAGGGCCTGATGACGAACCCTTCTGGTCAGATTAAAGGGGAGGGCCAGTGACAAAGAGCCAGGCCGTTTGCACGATGCATGGCCATGGGGGCTGCAAAGATGGGTTCAAACATCAGAAAGATATAAGGGTGGCCCAGGACTGGCAAGCCATTCCGTGTCCTGTACATTGGGGTTGCTTTGAAGCAGACCAACTGGATAGCATCTACCAACAAGACCAAGCGAGGAAGAGGAAGCCTCTATGATCCCAGAAACTGACATCACTAGGACGTGTCTGGAGACTTTTATAAAGGTAACCAATGGCCTGGCCCCTCATCCCAGAAAGCTGGGGAAGCACCATTGTCCTGGTTTAACAGATGTTCCCCAGGTGAATTACTGTCCAGATGCCCATAGGAAGGAGAAATACCTATAGACATGACGGAAGGGAGGTTCACTCCGCTATGGGAATGTGTTAATCTGTGCACTTTAGATATTGAAACCCACAGACACACGTGTATAAAAGAGAGTTGTAATTAAATATTAAATGCACATCAAGAAAACGTCCCTAAAAGATCTTTTTAATCTCATAAGCCCACCATTATCCCAAAGGCCTCCCAGAATCCACACAGTCTTCAACCATCTACAAAAGAGATGGAATGAGGCTGACGGCTAGTAAAAGCCAAGTCAGAGAAAGCAAAATAATCTTATATTTGGTGGGCATCTGCATATAGCTGTGAAGCACCCAAAGCTGTTTCACGTAGATAATGTGGCTTCTGCTCAGATATTTCAGAGTGTACGTGAGGCTTGGAAGCAGTAGCGTTTAACTGGCTAAGGCATCATCTCACTATACTGAATTTCAAGATCAAGATGCTGGAGGACTTGCAAAGCTAATGTGACGAATGCCTGAATCATTCGCCCTTCAATTAACACCACCTGGGCATCTTGGACATTTGGCATGATAAGCTAACAATATCAGTGACCATAACCTGTTGTGAAAAACAAGAAGATACAAGAAGCTCCATTGTTTAATGTAATTATTGTATATGGGAACCTGCAGGATGTAAAATTTCCCATCAACAACTGATGATGGGAAATGATAATGCTCTTTGACCCTCCACAAAACCCATATTGAGGCATTCTAGATTTATGAAAAACATAAATCTGGGTGAGGCAACTCAGAAGGCAGCCTGTTTAACGCGACATTTTATGATTTCCTTAACATTCAAGTAGTTGAAAATCTAAGGCATGAGCTGAGAAGAGTAAAACTGTTTGAGGCTCCATAATCGGTGCAGGGGAAACACCAGAATAATTGCCTCTTCCTTAATATACTGAATCTGCTGGAGTTATTTTGGAGGTGAGATATGGGAAACTGTTTGAATTACAATAGCATGGAAGTAAAAGCAATTTTACACTGTGAGAAGCTCAAGTGTTTTCATTGGAATCGGTTGTCTGAATGACACCCACCTGGAGCTTTTATTTTTTTTTAAGTTGTAGCTTTTGATTCTGTGTCTTCTCTTCTGTAGGCTAGGTTTCCAGGTTATTGACTGCTCTTTCTAGACTTTTGACAAACTCTTAGTCTGCAGGTTTAAGGTCCGGTGCTGGCTGAAGCTTTGACTATGAGAGGGATAGGGACACAGAATCAAATTGTTTATTCAGATGGTCTATGTGTCCTAACGTAGAAGTCAGACAGAACAGTGTGGTTACTATAGTTGCCATCTGCTGAGGACTGAGTTTTGACTGCATGAGAAGAATGATAGGAATAAAAGTGATGCAAAGAGAAGCAAGTATCTTTAATATATTGATGCCTTCAGACTCCAGCATGGACACTGCTCTTTCCTGGGGACTTTATATGCAGTCTCCCCTGACTCCAAAACAGTTCTGAGGAGTCGGTGATAGTGACTGAGTAGGAGGGCTCACTGCCTAGATATTACACTCCGTTGGTCTGCATGAGGGCTATTCCACCTCAAGCGGTGTCTCAGTGTGCCTCAAGCAGTGTTTCCACCCAAATCCCTAGGCTTCTGAAGTTCCCAGTACCCTGTGTCCTGCAGTGCCTTTTACTCAATAATCCTGGTGTTTATACTTTATAAATACCTTTTCATTTGTGGAGATCAAAAACAAATTTGTTATTAAATAATGTGTGTTTATGGAAAATGAAAAAATAAGCCATTAGAAACTTATTTGGCTAACAAAAATAATGCCAGTTTGCAAGGAAATGTCTGGATAGGCTGAGTAGGCAGTAATAGAGCCTGCTCAAGGTTGGCAGCAAAGCACTTGCTTCATTGAATGTGTGTCACTATCCACAGTGTTGGAAGTAAATTGTTGTCATGAAACAGGTTCCTGAAAGGTCCCCAAATCACTATTCCAAGGATTGAAACCATACTTTTCCCCATTCCATTTAGCCTTCCAGATCATTCAAGCTTTTAAAAAACAGGTCAATTTCACATTCAGTTCATCAGCCCACAACTCAATTGGCTCATATCAGTTCAAAGACCCAGAAAACACAATCTCTGAGTTGTGCTGAATTATAGTTATGATGAGCTGCATTATGACCATCTGCCTCTCTTTCTTTTTTTTAGAAAGTTTACCATAAGTAGCATGCACTGATGCTATAACACACACCTCTGATGCCGTTGTAGCTGTAAGTTTATATCCAATGTATTCAAGGCCCACAGACTGATGACGGTGAGATATGTAAAGCCAGTGTGTAGGATTCCCCCATCCTAAGATTATCACTTTTTTAAAATATTAACACAGACACAAAACATTGGTTTCTCTTGTTAGTTTTTCACAATTTTTAAAAAGCTGCTCAGTTACTGTATTGTTGGGGAATTCATATTTTGTGTTTGTTTTTATTTTTTACCTCTTTTGTATAAGTAGGGGATTTATAGGGAAATATGTACTTTATGGAATCAATTTTAAGAACCAAAATGTATTTTCATTTAAATAAATTAACAGATCTTTGATCTTACAGCTGAATCACTGAATATATATTTGCAGAGCCGACTTAAAGGATGAAAGACAATTCTATCAAGAGTGTTACTTTTGACTTCAAAGCCTTCTTATTAAAGCCTTTTAACTACCTGTGGAAAAAAATAAGAAAAGCAAAGCAAGAATCATGAGGTATTTGACTTCGGTCAGGATTGCCTCATGACCGAATCGTCTGGATGTGGTCTCTCATAACACAGGACTGAGTAATTTTCATTCAAACAGTTACTGTGGGGCAGATTCCAAGTCATGGAACTACCAGGTGTGCAGAGCCAAACTGAACCGTGTGAGATAAGGGCTACAAGGCTGTGTGTGGGTTGAAAATCAGACCACCAGGTCCGTCTTCTGAGGTACCACCATATGGGTTCAGATGATCGTTTTAGTTACGAATTGAGCACTTAACAGTTTGTGCCAACCAGAGGTGGCATGGAGGAAAATAACTTTTCACTGTTTAGTGTTTTTCCCAAATGGAAACGGGTGCTTACTTGTGTCCTGCCTTTTCTTATATTAGTTGTTTTAGTCTGAGTACATTAGAGAAATAAATCCACAGAAACTGAAATGTACAAAAGAGAGCTTTGGATAAAGGGAAAATGCACATGGAGAAAAAAATCCCATACCAATGCAGCCAAAGTCTACAAGTCCAACATTAGCCCATATGTCCCACCCCAATCCACAATGTCCTCTCCATCTTAACAAACACATGCTGTGATGGTGGCTGCAGGTGGAAAGAACAGCCCATCTGGTTTTCTGAGGATGTTAACCCTTTACGGGAATTAAAAGCGCCTTTTGTGCGCCTGGAGCGGCTGGTGTTTGTAACTACTCAGACACGAGGGCTCCATCTCCTTGTGCAGGACTACTCTTGATTTATTATCTACCCCAATGCTGCTCCAAGGGTGGTACATGGGCCGGTGATAAACTGTGACCTGTTTAAAATATGTCCATTTGTAGCTAGGTACAGAAAGGAAGGTCAGAGTGCAGGTCCCAGCTATTTCCAATGCCAGCAATGTCATGTAAAGGGCAAAGCACACAGCAGGGTTTCTAGACTAATGACACATTGAGGATGACGAAATACACCAATGAAAATCTTATGCTAATCATGGAAACACTGTCAGGTAGTGGAGGACTAGTAAAGCAAGGCAGAATGTTGTCAGAGAGAGGGCCAGATGACGAACCCTTCTGGTCAGATTAAAGGGGAGGGCCAGTGACAAAGAGCCAGGCCGTTTGCACGATGCATGGCCATGGGGGCTGCAAAGATGGGTTCAAACATCAGAAAGATATAAGGGTGGCCCAGGACTGGCAAGCCATTCCTTGTCCTGTACATTGGTGTTCTTTGAAGCAGACCAACTGGATAGCATCTACCAACAAGACCAAGCGAGGAAGAGGAAGCCTCTATGATCCCAGAAACTGACATCACTAGGACGTGTCAGGAGACTTTTATAAAGGTAACCAATGGCCTGGCCCCTCATACCAGAACGCTGGGGAAGCACCATTGTCCTGGTTTAACAGACATTCCCCAGGTGAATTACTGTCCAGATGCCCATAGGAAGGAGAAATACCTATAGACATGACGGAAGGGAGGTTCACTCCGCTATGGGAATGTGTTAATCTGTGCACTTTAGATGTTGAAACCCACAGACACACGTGTATAAAAGAGAGTTGTAATTAAATATTAAATGCACATCAAGAAAACGTCCCTAAAAGATCTTTTTAATCTCATAAGCCCACCATTATCCCAAAGGCCTCCCAGAATCCACACAGTCTTTAACCATCTACAAAAGAGATGGAATGAGGCTGACGGCTAGTAAAAGCCAAGTCAGAGAAAGCAAAATAATGTCATATTTGGTGGGCATCTGCATATAGCTGTGAAGCACCCAAAGCTGTTTCACGTAGATAATGTGGCTTCTGCTCAGATATTTCTGAGTGTACGTGAGGCTTGGAAGCAGTAGAGTTTAACTGGCTAAGGCATCATCTCACTATACTGAATTTCAAAATCAAGATGCTGGAGGACTTGCAAAGCTAAAGTGACCAATGCCTGAATCATTCCGCCCTTCAATTAACACCACCTGGGCATCTTGGACATTTGGCATGATAAGCTAACAATATCAGTGACCATAACCTGTTGTGAAAAACAGGAAGATACAACAAGCTCCATTGTTTAATGTAATTATTGTATATGGGAACCTGCAGGATGTAAAATTTCCCATCAACAACTGATGATGGGAAATGATAATGCTCTTTGACCCTCCACAAAACCCATATTGAGGCACTCTAGATTTATGAAAAACATAAATCTGGGTGAGGCAACTCAGAAGGCAGCCTGTTTAACGCGACATTTTAGGATTTCCTTCACATTCAAGTAGTTGAAAATCTAAGGCATGAGCTGAGAAGAGTAAAACTGTTTGAGGCTCCATAATCGGTGCAGGGGAAACACCAGAATAATTGCCTCTTCCTTAATATACTTGAATCTGCTGGAGTTACATTTGGAGGTGAGATATGGGAAACTGGTTGAATTACAATAGCATGGAAGTAAAAGCAATTTTACACTGTGAGAAGCTCAAGTGTTTTCATTGGAATCGGTTGTCTGAATGACACTCACCTGGAGCTTTTATTTTTTTTTAAGTTGTAGCTTTTGATTCTGTGTCTTCTCTTCTGCAGGCTAGGTTTCCAGGTTATTGACTGCTCTTTCTAGACTTTTGACAAACTCTTACTCTGCAGGTTTAAGGTCCGGTGCTGGCTGAAGCTTTGACTATGAGAGGGATAGGGACACAGAATCAAATTGTTTATTCAGATGGTCTATGTGTCCTAACGTAGAAGTCAGACAGAACAGTGTGGTTACTATAGTTGCCATCTGCCGGGGACTGAGTTTTGGCTGCATGAGAAGAATGATAGGGATAAAAGTGATGCAAAGAGGAGCAAGTATCTTTAATATATTGATGCCTTCAGACTCCAGCCTGGACACTGATCTTTTCTGGGGACTTTATATGCAGTCTCCCCTGACTCCAAAACAGTTCTGAGGAGTCGGTGATAGTGACTGAGTAGAAGGGCTCACTGCCGAGATATCACACTCCGTAGGTCTGCATGAGGGCTATTCCGCCTCAAGCGGTGTCTCAGTGTGCCTCAAGCAGTGTTTCCACCCAAATCCCTAGGCTTCTGAAGTTCCCAGTACCCTGTGTCCTGCAGTGCCCTTTACTCAATAACCCTGGTGTTTATACTTTATAACCACCTTTTCATTTGTGGAGATCAAAAACAAATTTGTTATTAAATAATGTGTGTTTATGGAAAATTAAAAAATAAGCCATTAGAAACTTATTTGGCTAACAAAAATAATGCCAGTTTGCAAGGAAATGTCTGGATAGGCTGAGTAGGCAGTAATAGAGCCGGCTCAAGGTTGGCAGCCAAGCACTTGCTTCATTGAATGTGTGTCACTATCCACAGTGTTGGAAGTAAATTGTTGTCATGAAACAGGTTCCTGAAAGGTCCCCAAATCACTATTCCAAGGATTGAAACCATACTTTTCCCCATTCCATTTAGCCTTCCAGATCATTCAAGCTTTTAAAAAACAGGTCAATTTCACATTCAGTTCATCAGCCCACAACTCAATTGGCTCATATCAGTTCAAAGACCCAGAAAACACAATCTCTGAGTTGTGCTGAATTATAGTTATGATGAGCTGCATTATGACCATCTGCCTCTCTTTCTTTTTTTTAGAATGTTTACCATAAGTAGCATGCACTCATGCTATAACACACACCTCTGATGCCGTTGTAGCTGTAAGTTTATATCCAATGTATTCAAGGCCCACAGACTGATGACGGTGAGATATGTAAAGCCAGCGGGTAGGATTCCCCCATCCTAAGATTATCACTTTTTAAAAATATTAACACAGACACAAAACATTGGTTTCTCTTGTTAGTTTTTCACAATTTTTAAAAAGCTGCTCAGTTACTGTATTGTTGGGGAATTCATATTTTGTGTTTGTTTTTATTTTTTACCTCTTTTGTATAAGTAGGGGATTTATAGGGAAATATGTACTTTATGGAATCAATTTTAAGAACCAAAATGTATTTTCATTTTAATAAATTAACAGATCTTTGATCTTACAGCTGAATCACTGATTATATATTTGCAGAGCCGACGTAAAGGATGAAAGACAATTCTATCAAGAGTGTTACTTTTGACTTCAAAGCCTTCTTAATAAAGTCTTTTAACTACCTGTGGAAAAAAATAAGAAAAGCAAAGCAAGAATCATGAGGTATTTGACTTCGGTCAGGACTGCCTCATGACAGAATCGTCTGGATGTGGCCTCTCATAACACAGGACTGAGTAATTTTCATCCAAACAGTTACTGTGGGGTAGATTCCAAGTCATGGAACTACCAGGTGTGCAGAGCCAAACTGAACCGTGTGAGATAAGGGCTACAAGGCTGTGTGTGGGTTGAAAATCAGACCACCAGGTCTGTCTTCTGACGTACCACCATATGGGTTCAGATGATCGATTTAGTTACGAATTGAGCACTTAACAGTTTGTGCCAACAAGAGGTGGCATGGAGGAAAATAACTTTTCATGTTTAGTGTTTTTCCCAAATGGAAACGGGTGCTTACTTGTGTCCTGCCTTTTCTTATATTAGTTGTTTTAGTCTGAGTACATTAGAGAAATAAATCCACAGAAACTGAACTGTATAAAAGAGAACTTTGGATAAAGGGAAAATGCACATGGACAAAAAAATCCCATAGAAATGCAGCCAAAGTCTACAAGTCCAACGTTAGCCTATATGTCCCACCCCAATCCACAATGTCCTCTCCATCTTAACAAACACATGCTGTGATGGTGGCTGCAGGTGGAAAGAACAGCCCATCTGGTTTTCTGAGGTTGTTAACCCTTTACGGGAATTAAAAGCGCCTTTTGTGCGCCTGGAGCGGCTGGTGTTTGTAACTACTCAGACACGAGGGCTCCATCTCCTTGTGCAGGACAACTCATGATTTATTATCTACCCAAATGCTGCTCCAAGGGTGGTACATGGGCCGGTGATAAACTGTGACCTGTTTAAAATATGTCCATTTGTAGCTAGGTACACAAAGGAAGGTCAGAGTGCAGGTCCCAGTTATTTCCAATGGCAGCAATGTCATGTAAAGGGCAAAGCACACAGCAGGGTTTCTAGACTAATGACACACTGAGGATGACGAAATACACCAATGAAAATCTTATGCTAATCATGGAAACACTGTCAGGTAGTGGAGGACTAGTAAAGCAGGGCAGAATCTTGTCAGAGTGAGGGCCTGATGACGAACCCTTCTGGTCAGATTAAAGGGGAGGGCCAGTGACAAAGAGCCAGGCCGTTTGCACGATGCATAGCCATGGGGGCTGCAAAGATGGGTTCAAACATCAGAAAGATATAAGGGTGGCCCAGGACTGGCAAGCCATTCCGTGTCCTGTACATTGGGGTTGCTTTGAAGCAGACCAACTGGATACATCTACCAACAACACCAAGCGAGGAAGAGGAAGCCTCTATGATCCCAGAAACTGACATCACGAGGACGTGTCAGGAGACTTTTATAAAGGTAACCAATGTCCTGGCCCCTCATTCCAGAACCTGTGGAAGCACCATTGTCCTGGTTTAACAGACGTTCCCCAGGTGAATTACTGTCCAGATGCCCATAGGAAGGAGAAATACCTATAGACATGACGGAAGGGAGGTTCACTCCGCTATGGGAATGTGTTAATCTGTGAACTTTAGATATTGAAACCCACAGACACACGTGTATAAAAGAGAGTTGTAATTAAATATTAAATGCACATCAAGAAAACGTCCCTAAAAGATCTTTTTAATCTCATAAGCCCACCATTATCCCAAAGGCCTCCCAGAATCCACACAGTCTTCAACCATCTACAAAAGAGATGAATGAGGCTGACGGCTAGTAAAAGCCAAGTCAGAGAAAGCAAAATAATCTCATATTTGGTGGGCATCTGCATATAGCTGTGAAGCACCCAAAGCTGTTTCACGTAGATAATGTGGCTCTGCTCAGATATTTCTGAGTGTACGTGAGGCTTGGAAGCAGTAGAGTTTAACTGGCTAAGGCATCATCTCACTATACTGAATTTCAAAATCAAGATGCTGGAGGACTTGCAAAGCTAAAGTGACCAATGCCTGAATCATTCCGCCCTTCAATTAACACCACCTGGGCATCTTGGACATTTGGCATGATAAGCTAACAATATCAGTGACCATAACCTGTTGTGAAAAACAGGAAGATACAACAAGCTCCATTGTTTAATGTAATTATTGTATATGGGAACCTGCAGGATGTAAAATTTCCCATGCACAACTGATGATGGGAAATGATAATGCTCTTTGACCCCCCACAAAACCCATATTGAGGCACTCTAGATTTATGAAAAACATAAATCTGGGTGAGGCAACTCAGAAGGCAGCCTGTTTAACGCGACATTTTAGGATTTCCTTCACATTCAAGTAGTTGAAAATCTAAGGCATGAGCTGAGAAGAGTAAAACTGTTTAAGGCTCCATAATCGGTGCAGGGGAAACACCAGAATAATTGCCTCTTCCTTAATATACTTGAATCTGCTGGAGTTACATTTGGAGGTGAGATATGGGAAACTGGTTGAATTACAATAGCATGGAAGTAAAAGCAATTTTACACTGTGAGAAGCTCAAGTGTTTTCATTGGAATCGGTTGTCTGAATGACACCCACCTGGAGCTTTTATTTTCTTTTAAGTTGTAGCTTTTGATTCTGTGTCTTCTCTTCTGCAGGCTAGGTTTCCAGGTTATTGACTGCTCTTTCTAGACTTTTGACAAACTCTTACTCTGCAGGTTTAAGGTCCGGTGCTGGCTGAAGCTTTGACTATGAGAGGGATAGGGACACAGAATCAAATTGTTTATTCAGATGGTCTATGTGTCCTAACGTAGAAGTCAGACAGAACAGTGTGGTTACTATAGTTGCCATCTGCCGGGGACTGAGTTTTGGCTGCATGAGAAGAATGATAGGGATAAAAGTGATGCAAAGAGAAGCAAGTATCTTTAATATATTGATGCCTTCAGACACCAGCCTGGACACTGATCTTTTCTGGGGACTTTATATGCAGTCTCCCCTGACTCCAAAACAGTTCTGAGGAGTCGGTGATAGTGACTGAGTAGGAGGGCTCACTGCCGAGATATCACACTCCGTAGGTCTGCATGAGGGCTATTCCACCTCAAGCGGTGTCTCAGTGTGCCTCAAGCAGTGTTTCCACCCAAATCCCTAGGCTTCTGAAGTTCTCAGTACGCTTTGTCCTGCAGTGCCCTTTACTCAATAACCCTGGTGTTTATACTTTATAACGACCTTTTCATTTGTGGAGATCAAAAACAAAATTGTTATTAAATAATGTGTGTTTATGGAAAATGAAAAAATAAGCCATCAGAAACTTATATGGCTAACAAAAATAATGCCAGTTTGCAAGGAAATGTCTGGATAGGCTGAGTAGGCAGTAATAGAGCCGGCTCAAGGATGGCAGCCAAGCACTTGCTTCATTGAATGTGTGTCAATATCCACAGTGTTGGAAATAAATTGTTGTCATGAAACAGGTTCCTGAAAGTTCCCCAAATCACTATTCCAAGGATTGAAACCATACTTTTCCTCATTCCATTTAGCCTTCCAGATCATTCAAGCTTTTAAAAAACAGGTCAATTTCACATTCAGTTCATCAGCCCACAACTCAATTGGCTCATATCAGTTCAAGGACCCAGAAAACACAATCTCTGAGTTGTGCTGAATTATAGTTATGATGAGCTGTATTATGAGCATCTGCCTCTCTTTCTTTTTTTTAGAAAGTTTACCATAAGTAGCATGCACTCATGCTATAACACACACCTCTGATGCCATTGTAGCTGTAAGTTTATATCCAATGTATTCAAGGCCCACAGACTGATGACGGTGAGATATGTAAAGCCAGCGGGTAGGATTCCCCCATCCTAAGATTTTTCACTTTTTTAAAATATTAACACAGACACAAAATATTGGTTTCTCTTGTTAATTTTTCACAATTTTTAAAAAAGCTGCTCAGTTACTCTATTATTGGGGAATTCATATTTTGTGTTTGTTTTTATTTTTTACCTCTTTTGTATAAGTAGGGGATTTATAGGGAAATATGTACTTTATGGAATCAATTTTAAGAATCAAAATGTATTTTCATTTAAATAAATTAACAGATCTTTGATCTTACAGCTGAATCACTGAATATATATTTGCAGAGCCGACTTAAAGGATGAAAGACAATTCTATCAAGAGTGTTACTTTTGACTTCAATGCCTTCTTAATAAAGTCTTTTAACTACCTGTGGAAAAAAATAAGAAAAGCAAAGCAAGAATCATGAGGTATTTGACTTCGGTCAGGATTGCCTCATGACAGAATCGTCAGGATGGGGCCTCTCATAATAAAGGACTGAGTAATTTTCATCCAAACAGTTACTGTGTGGTAGATTCCAAGTCATGGAACTACCAGTTGTGCAGCGCCAAACTGAACCGTGTGAGATAGGGGCTACAAGGCTGTGTGTGGGTTGAAAATCAGACCACCAGGTCCGTCTTCTGAGGTACCACCATGTGGGCTCAGATGATCGTTTTAGTTACGAATTGAGCACTTAACAGTTTGTGCCAACAAGAGGTGGCATGGAGGAAAATAACTTTTCACTGTTTAGTGTTTTTCCCAAATGGAAACGGGTGCTTACTTGTGTCCTGCCTTTTCTTATATTAGTTGTGTTAGTCTGAGTACATTAGAGAAATAAATCCACAGAAACTGAAATGTACAAAAGAGAGCTTTGGATAAAGGGAAAATGCACATGGAGAAAAAAATCCCATACCAATGCAGCCAAAGTCTACAAGTCCAACATCAGCCCATATGTCCCACCCCAATCCACAATGTCCTCTCCATCTTAACAAACACATGCTGTGATGGTGGTTGCAGGTGAAAAGAACAGCCCATCTGGTTTTCTGAGGTTGTTAACCCTTTACGGGAATTAAAAGCGCCTTTTGTGCGCCTGGAGCGGCTGGTGTTTAACTACTCAGACACGAGGGCTCCATCTCCTTGTGCAGGACTACTCGTGATTTATTATCTACCCCAATGCTGCTCCAAGGGTGGTACATGGGCCGGTGATAAACTGTGACCTGTTTAAAATATGTCCATTTGTAGCTAGGTACACAAAGGAAGGTCAGAGTGCAGGTCCCAGCTATTTCCAATGCCAGCAATGTCATGTAAAGGGCAAAGCACACAGCAGGGTTTCTAGACTACTGACACACTGAGGATGACGAAATACACCAATGAAAATCTTGTGCTAATCATGGAAACACTGTCAGGTAGTTGAGGACTAGTAAAGCAAGGCAGAATCTTGTCAGAGATAGGGCCAGATGACGAACCCTTCTGGTCAGATTAAAGAGGAGGGCCAGTGACAAAGAGCCAGGCCGTTTGCACGATGCATGGCCATGGGGGCTGCAAAGATGGGTTCAAACATCAGAAAGATATAAGGGTGGCCCAGGACTGGCAAGCCATTCCTTGTCCTGTACATTGGGGTTGCTTTGAAGCAGACCAACTGGATAGCATCTACCAACAAGACCAAGCGAGGAAGAGGAAGCCTCTATGATCCCAGAAACTGACATCACTAGGACGTGTCAGGAGACTTTTATAAAAGTAACCAATGGCCTGGCCCCTCATCCCAGAAAGCAGGGGAAGCACCATTGTCCTGGTTTAACAGACCTTCCCCAGGTGAATTACTGTCCGGTTCCCATAGGAAGGAGAAATACCTATAGACATGACGGAAGGGAGGTTCACTCCGCTATGGGAATGTGTTAATCTGTGCACTTTAGATGTTGAAACCCACAGACACACGTGTATAAAAGAGAGTTGTAATTAAATATTAAATGCACATCAAGAAAACGTCCCTAAAAGATCTTTTTAATCTCATAAGCCCACCATTAATCCAAAGGCCTCCCAGAATCCACACAGTCTTCAGCCATCTACAAAAGAGATGGAATGAAGCTGACTGCTAGTAAAAGCCAAGTCAGAGAAAGCAAAATAATCTCATATTTGGTGGGCATCTGCATATAGCTGTGAAGCACCCAAAGCTGTTTCACGTAGATAATGTGGCTTCTGCTCAGATATTTCTGAGTGTACGTGAGGCTTGGAAGCAATAGCGATAACTGGCTAAGGCATCATCTCACTATACTGAATTTCAAAATCAGGATGCTCAAGAACTTGCAAAGCTGAAGTGACCAATGCCTGAATCATTCCGCCCTTCAATTAACACCACCTGGGCATCTTGGACATTTGGCATGATAAGCTAACAATATCAGTGACCATAACCTGTTGTGAAAAACAGGAAGATACAACAAGCTCCATTGTTTAATGTAATTATTGTATATGGGAACCTGCAGGATGTAAAATTTCCCATGCACAACTGATGATGGGAAATGATAATGCTCTTTGACCCCCCACAAAACCCATATTGAGGCACTCTAGATTTATGAAAAACATAAATCTGGGTGAGGCAACTCAGAAGGCAGACTGTTTAACGCGACATTTTATGATTTCCTTAACATTCAAGTAGTTGATAATCTAAGGCATGAGCTGAGAAGAGTAAAACTGTTTGAGGCTCCATAATCGGTGCAGTGGAAACTCCAGAATAATTGCCTCTTCCTTAATATACTTGAATCTGCTGGAGTTACATTTGGAGGTGTGATATGGGAAACTGTTTGAATTACAATAGCTAGGAAGTAAAAGCAATTTTACACTGTGAGAAGCTCAAGTGTTTCCATTGGAATCGGTTGTCTGAATGACACCCACTTGGAGCTTTTAATTTTTTTTTTAAGTTTTAGCTTTTGATTCTGTGTCTTCTCTTCTGCAGGCTAGGTTTCCAGGTTATTGACTGCTCTTTCTAGACTTTTGACAAACTCTGAGTCTGCAGGTTTAAGGTCCGGTGCTGGCTGAAGCTTTGACTATGAGAGGGATAGGGACACAGAATCAAATTGTTTATTCAGATGGTCTATGTGTCCTAAGGTAGAAGTCAGACAAAACAGTGTGGTTACTATAGTTGCCATCTGCCGGGGACTGAGTTTTGGCTGCATGAGAAGAATGATAGGGATAAAAGTGATGCAAAGAGAAGCAAGTATCTTTAATATATTGATGCCTTCAGACACCAGCCTGGACACTGATCTTTTCTGGGGACTTTATATGCAGTCTCCCCTGACTCCAAAACAGTTCTGAGGAGTCGGTGATAGTGACTGAGTAGGAGGGCTCACTGCCTAGATATCACACTCCGTAGGTCTGCATGAGGGCTATTCCACCTCAAGCGGTGTCTCAGTGTGCCTCAAGCAGTGTTTCCACCCAAATCCCTAGGCTTCTGAAGTTCCCAGTACGCTGTGTTCTGCAGTGCCTTTACTCAATAACCCTGGTGTTTATACTTTATAACCACCTTTTCATTTGTGGAGATCAAAAACAAATTTGTTATTAAATAATGTGTGTTTATGGAAAATGAAAAAATAAGCCATCAGAAACTTATTTGGCTAACAAAAATAATGCCAGTTTGCAAGGAAATGTCTGGATAGGTTGAGTAGGCAGCAATAGAGCCGGCTCAAGGTTGGCAGCCAAGCACTTGTTTCATTGAATGTGTGTCACTATCCACAGTGTTGGAAATAAATTGTTGTCATGAAACAGGTTCCTGAAAGGTCCCCAAATCACTATTCCAAGGATTGAAACCATACTTTTCCCCATTCCATTTAGCCTTCCAGAGCATTCAAGCTTTTAAAAAACAGGTCAATTTCACATTCAGTTCATCAGCCCACAACTCAATTGGCTCATATCCGTTCAAAGACCCAGAAAACACAATATCTGAGTTGTGCTGAATTATAGTTATGATGAGCTGTATTATGACCATCTGCCTCTCTTTCTTTTTTTTAGAAAGTTTACCATAAGTAGCATGCACTCATGCTATACCACACACCTCTGATGCCATTGTAGCTGTAAGTTTATATCCAATGTATTCAAGGCCCACAGACTGATGACGGTGAGATATGCAAAGCCAGCGGGTAGGATTCCCCCATCCTAAGATTTTTTACTTTTTTTAAATATTAACACTGACCCAAAACATTGGTTTCTCTTGTTACTTTTTCACAATTTTTAAAAAGCTGCTCAGTTACTGTATTGTTGGGGAATTCATATTTTTTGTTTGTTTTAATTTTTTACCTCTTTTGTATAAGTAGGGGATTTAATGGGAAATATGTACTTTATGGAATCAATTTTAAGAACCAAAATGTATTTTCATTTAAATAAATTAACAGATCTTTGATCTTACAGCTGAATCACTGAATATATATTTGCAGAGCCGACTTAAAGGAGGAAAGAAAATTCTATCAAGAGTTTTACTTTTGACTTCAATGCCTTCTTAATAAAGTCTTTTAACTACCTGTGGAAAAAAATAAGAAAAGCAAAGCAAGAATCATGAGGTATTTGACTTCGGTCAGGACTGCCTCATGACAGAATCGTCAGGATGGGGCCTCTCATAACACAGGACTGAGTATTTTTCATCCAAACAGTTACTGTGGGGTAGATTCCAAGTCATGGAACTACCAGGTGTGCAGAGCCAAACTGAACCGTGTGAGATAGGGGCTACAAGGCTGTGTGTGGGTTGAAAATCAGACCACCAGGTCTGTCTTCTGAAGTACCACCATATGGGTTCAGATGATCGTTTTAGTTACGAATTGAGCACTTAACAGTTTGTGCCAACAAGAGGTGACATGGAGGAAAATAACTTTTCACTGTTTATTGTTTTTCCCAAATGGAAACGGGTGCTTACTTGTGTCCTGCCTTTTCTTATATTAGTTGTTTTAATCTGAGTACATTAGAGAAATAAATCCACAGAAACTGAAATGTACAAAAGAGAGCTTTGGATAAAGGGAAAATGCACATGGACAAAAAAATCCCATACAAATGCAGCCAAAGTCTACAAGTCCAACGTTAGCCTATATGTCCCACCCCAATCCACAATGTCCTCTCCATCTTAACAAACACATGCTGTGATGGTGGCTGCAGGTGGAAAGAACAGCCCATCTGGTTTTCTGAGGATGTTAACCCTTTACGGGAATTAAAAGCGCCTTTTGTGCTCCTGGAGCGGCTGGTGTTTGTAACTACTCAGACACGAGGCCTCCATCTCCTTGTGCAGGACAACTCGTGATTTATTATCTACCCCAATGCTGCTCCAAGGGTGGTACGTGGGCCGGTGATAAACTGTGACCTGTTTAAAATATGTCCATTTGTAGCTAGGTACACAAAGGAAGGTCAGAATGCAGGTCCCAGCTATTTCCAATGCCAGCAATGTCATGTAAAGGGCAAAGCACACAGCAGGGTTTCTAGACTAATGACACACTGAGGATGACGAAATACACCAATGAAAATCTTATGCTAATCATGGAAACACTGTCAGGTAGTGGAGGACTAGTAAAGCAAGGCAGAATCTTGTCAGAGAGAGGGCCTGATGACGAACGCTTCTTGTCAGATTAAAGGGGAGGGCCAGTGACAAAGAGCCAGGCCGTTTGCACGATGCATGGCCATGGGTGCTTCAAAGATGGGTTCAAACATCAGAAAGATATAAGGGTGGCCCAGGACTGGCAAGCCATTCCGTGTCCTGTACATTGGGGTTGCTTTGAAGCAGACCAACTGGATAGCATCTACCAACAAGACCAAGCAAGGAAGAGGAAGCCTCTATGATCCCAGAAACTGACATCACTAGGACGTGTCAGGAGACTTTTATAAAGGTAACCAATGGCCTGGCCCCTCATCCCAGAAAGCAGGGGAAGCACCATTGTCCTGGTTTAACAGACGTTCCCCAGGTGAATTACTGTCCGGTTCCCATAGGAAGGAGAAATACCTATAGACATGACGGAAGGGAGGTTCACTTCGCTATGGGAATGTGTTAATCTGTGCACTTTAGATGTTGAAACCCACAGACACACGTGTATAAAAGAGAGTTGTAATTAAATATTAAATGCACATCAAGAAAACTTCCCTAAAAGATCTTTTTAATCTCATAAGCCCACCATTATCCCAAAGGCCTCCAGAATCCACACAGTCTTCAACCATCTACAAAAGAGATGGATTGAGGCTGACGGCTAGTAAAAGCCAAGTCAGAGAAAGCAAAATAATGTCATATTTGGTGGACATCTGCATATAGCTGTGAAGCACCCAAAGCTGTTTCACGTAGATAATGTGGCTTCTGCTCAGATATTTCTGAGTGTACGTGAGGCTTGGAAGCAGTAGAGTTTAACTGGCTAAGGCATCATCTCACTATACTGAATTTCAAAATCAAGTTGCTGGAGGACTTGCAAAGCTAAAGTGACCAATGCCTGAATCATTCCGCCCTTCAATTAACACCACCTGGGCATCTTGGACATTTGGCATGATAAGCTAACAATATCAGTGACCATAACCTGTTGTGAAAAACAGGAAGATACAAAAAGCTCCATTGTTTAATGTAATTATTGTATATGGGAACCTGCAGGATGTAAAATTTCCCATGCACAACGGATGATGGGAAATGATAATGCTCTTTGACCCCCCACAAAACCCATATTGAGGCACTCTAGATTTATGAAAAACATAAATCTGGGTGAGGCAACTCAGAAGGCAGCCTGTTTAACGCGACATTTTAGGATTTCCTTCACATTCAAGTAGTTGAAAATCTAAGGCATGAGCTGAGAAGAGTAAAACTGTTTGAGGCTCCATAATCGGTGCAGGGGAAACACCAGAATAATTGCCTCTTCCTTAATATACTTGAATCTGCTGGAGTTACATTTGGAGGTGAGATATGGGAAACTGGTTGAATTACAATAGCATGGAAGTAAAAGCAATTTTACACTGTGAGAAGCTCAAGTGTTTTCATTGGAATCGGTTGTCTGAATGACACCCACCTGGAGCTTTTATTTTCTTTTAAGTTGTAGCTTTTGATTCTGTGTCTTCTCTTCTGCAGGCTAGGTTTCCAGGTTATTGACTGCTCTTTCTAGACTTTTGACAAACTCTTAGTCTGCAGGTTTAAGGTCCGGTGCTGGCTGAAGCTTTGACTATGAGAGGGATAGGGACACAGAATCAAATTGTTTATTCAGATGGTCTATGTGTCCTAACGTAGAAGTCAGACAGAACAGTGTGGTTACTATAGTTGCCATCTGCTGGGGACTGAGTTTTGGCTGCATGAGAAGAATGATAGGGATAAAAGTGATGCAAAGAGAAGCAAGTATCTTTAATATATTGATGCCTTCAGACTCCAGCCTGGACACTGATCTTTTCTGGGGACTTTATATGCAGTCTCCCCTGACTCCAAAACAGTTCTGAGGAGTCGGTGATATTGACTGAGTAGGAGGGCTCACTGCCGAGATATCACACTCCGTAGGTCTGCATGAGGGCTATTCCACCTCAAGCGGTGTCTCAGTGTGCCTCAAGCAGTGTTTCCACCCAAATCCCTAGGCTTCTGAAGTTCCCAGTACGCTTTGTCCTGCAGTACCCTTTACTCAATAACCCTGGTGTTTATACTTTATAACGACCTTTTCATTTGTGGAGATCAAAAACAAAATTGTTATTAAATAATGTGTGTTTATGGAAAATGAAAAAATAAGCCATCAGAAACTTATTTGGCTAACAAAAATAATGCCAGTTTGCAAGGAAATGTCTGGATAGGCTGAGTAGGCAGCAATAGAGCCGGCTCAAGGTTGGCAGCCAAGCACTTGCTTCATTGAATGTGTGTCACTATCCACAGTGTTGGAAATAAATTGTTGTCATGAAACAGGTTCCTGAAAGTTCCCCAAATCACTATTCCAAGGATTGAAACCATACTTTTCCCCATTCCATTTAGCCTTCCAGATCATTCAAGCTTTTAAAAAACAGATCAATTTCACATTCAGTTCATCAGCCCACAACTCAATTGGCTCATATCAGTTCAAAGACCCAGAAAACACAATCTCTGAGTTGTGCTGAATTATCGTTATGATGAGCTGTATTATGACCATCTGTCTCTCTTTCTTTTTTTTAGAAAGTTTACCATAAGTAGCATGCACTCATGCTATAACACACACCTCTGATGCCATTGTAGCTGTAAGTTTATATCCAATGTATTCAAGGCCCACAGACTGATGACGGTGAGATATGTAAAGCCAGCGGGTAGGATTCCCACATCTTAAGACTTTTCACTTTTTTTAAATATTAACACAGACACAAAATATTGATTTCTCTTGTTACTTTTTCACAATTTTTAAAAAAGCTGCTCAGTTACTCTATTATTGGGGAATTCATATTTTGTGTTTGTTTTTATTTTTTACCTCTTTTGTATAAGTAGGGGATTTATAGGGAAATATGTACTTTATGGAATCAATTTTAAGAACCAAAATGTATTTTCATTTAAATAAATTAACAGATCATTGATCTTACAGCTGAATCACTGAATATATATTTGCAGAGCCGACTTAAAGGATGAAAGACAATTCTATCAAGAGTGTTACTTTTGACTTCAATGCCTTCTTAATAAAGTCTTTTAACTACCTGTGGAAAAAAATAAGAAAAGCAAAGCAAGAATCATGAGGTATTTGACTTCGGTCAGGATTGCCTCATGACAGAATTGTCAGGATGGGGCCTCTCATAACACAGGACTGAGTAATTTTCATCCAAACAGTTACTGTGTGGTAGATTCCAAGTCATGGAACTACCAGTTGTGCAGAGCCAAACTGAATCGTGTGAGATAGGGGCTACAAGGCTGTGTGTGGGTTGAAAATCAGACCTCCAGGTCCGTCTTCTGAGGTACCACCATATGGGCTCAGATGATCGTTTTAGTTACGAATTGAGCACTTAACAGTTTGTGCCAACAAGAGGTGGCATGGAGGAAAATAACTTTTCACTGTTTAGTGTTTTTCCAAAATGGAAACAGGTGCTTACTTGTGTCCTGCCTTTTCTTATATTAGTTGTGTTAGTCTGAGTACATTAGAGAAATAAATCCACAGAAACTGAAATGTACAAAAGAGAGCTTTGGATAAAGGGAAAATGCACATGGAGAAAAAAATCCCATACCAATGCAGCCAAAGCCTACAAGTCCAACATTAGCCCATATGTCCCACCCCAATCCACAATGTCCTCTCCATCTTAACAAACACATGCTGTGATGGTGGTTGCAGGTGGAAAGAACAGCCCATCTTGTTTTCTGAGGTTGTTAACCCTTTACGGGAATTAAAAGCGCCTTTTGTGCGCCTGGAGCGGCTGGTGTTTAACTACTCAGACACGAGGGCTCCATCTCCTTGTGCAGGACTACTCGTGATTTATTATCTACCCCAATGCTGCTCCAAGGGTGGTACATGGGCCGGTGATAAACTGTGACCTGTTTAAAATATGTCCACTTGTAGCTAGGTACACAAAGGAAGGTCAGAGTGCAGGTCCCAGCTATTTCCAATGCCAGCAATGTCATGTAAAGGGCAAAGCACACAGCAGGGTTTCTAGACTAATGACACTCTGAGGATGACGAAATACACCAATGAAAATCTTGTGCTAATCATGGAAACACTGTCAGGTAGTGGAGGACTAGTAAAGCAAGGCAGAATGTTGTCAGAGAGAGGGCCAGATGACGAACCCTTCTGGTCAGATTAAAGGGGAGGGCCAGTAACAAAGAGCCAGGCCGTTTGCATGATGCATGGCCATGGGGGCTGCAAAGATGGGTTCAAACATCAGAAAGATATTAGGGTGGCCCAGGACTGGCAAGCCATTCCTTGTCCTGTACATTGGGGTTGCTTTGAAGCAGACCAACTGGATAGCATCTATCAACAAGACCAAGTGAGGAAGAGGAAGCCTCTATGATCCCAGAAACTGACATCACTAGGACGTGTCAGGAGACTTTTATAAAGGTAACCAATGTCCTGGCCCCTCATCCCAGAAAGCAGGGGAAGCACCATTGTCCTGGTTTAACAGACGTTCCCCAGGTGAATTACTGTCCGGTTCCCATAGGAAGGAGAAATACCTATAGACATGACGGAAGGGAGGTTCACTCCGCTATGGGAATGTGTTAATCTGTGCACTTTAGATGTTGAAACCCACAGACACACGTGCATAAAAGAGAGTTGTAATTAAATATTAAATGCACATCAAGAAAACTTCCCTAAAAGATCTTTTTAATCTTATAAGCCCACCATTATCCCAAAGGCCTCCCAGAATGCACACAGTCTTCAACCATCTACAAAAGAGATGGAATGAGGCTGACGGCTAGTAAAAGCCAAGTCAGAGAAAGCAAAATAATGTCATATTTGGTGGACATCTGCATATAGCTGTGAAGCACCCAAAGCTGTTTCACGTAGATAATGTGGCTTCTGCTCAGATATTTCTGAGTTTACGTGAGGCTTGGAAGCAGTAGAGTTTAACTGGCTAAGGCATCATCTCACTATACTGAATTTCAAAATCAAGTTGCTGGAGGACTTGCAAAGCTAAAGTGACCAATGCCTGAATCATTCCGCCCTTCAATTAACACCACCTGGGCATCTTGGACATTTGGCATGATAAGCTAACAATATCAGTGACCATAACCTGTTGTGAAAAACAGGAAGATACAAAAAGCTCCATTGTTTAATGTAATTATTGTATATGGGAACCTGCAGGATGTAAAATTTCCCATGCACAACTGATGATGGGAAATGATAATGCTCTTTGACCCCCCACAAAACCCATATTGAGGCACTCTAGATTTATGAAAAACATAAATCTGGGTGAGGCAACTCAGAAGGCAGCCTGTTTAACGCGACATTTTAGGATTTCCTTCACATTCAAGTAGTTGAAAATCTAAGGCATGAGCTGAGAAGAGTAAAACTGTTTGAGGCTCCATAATCGGTGCAGGGGAAACACCAGAATAATTGCCTCTTCCTTAATATACTTGAATCTGCTGGAGTTACATTTGGAGGTGAGATATGGGAAACTGGTTGAATTACAATAGCATGGAAGTAAAAGCAATTTTACACTGTGAGAAGCTCAAGTGTTTTCATTGGAATCGGTTGTCTGAATGACACCCACCTGGAGCTTTTATTTTCTTTTAAGTTGTAGCTTTTGATTCTGTGTCTTCTCTTCTGCAGGCTAGGTTTCCAGGTTATTGACTGCTCTTTCTAGACTTTTGACAAACTCTGAGTCTGCAGGTTTAAGGTACGGTGCTGGCTGAAGCTTTGACTATGAGAGGGATAGGGACACAGAATCAAATTGTTTATTCAGATGGTCTATGTGTCCTAACGTAGAAGTCAGACAGAACAGTGTGGTTACTATAGTTGCCATCTGCTGGGGACTGAGTTTTGGCTGCATGAGAAGAATGATAGGGATAAAAGTGATGCAAAGAGAAGCAAGTATCTTTAATATATTGATGCCTTCAGACTCCAGCCTGGACACTGATCTTTTCTGGGGACTTTATATGCAGTCTCCCCTGACTCCAAAACAGTTCTGAGGAGTCGGTGATAGTGACTGAGTAGGAGGGCTCACTGCCGAGATATCACACTCCGTAGGTCTGCATGAGGGCTATTCCACCTCAAGCGGTGTCTCAGTGTGCCTCAAGCAGTGTTTCCACCCAAATCCCTAGGCTTCTGAAGTTCCCAGTACGCTTTGTCCTGCAGTGCCCTTTACTCAATAACCCTGGTGTTTATACTTTATAACGACCTTTTCATTTGTGGCGATCAAAAACAAAATTGTTATTAAATAATGTGTGTTTATGGAAAATGAAAAAATAAGCCATCAGAAACTTATTTGGCTAACAAAAATAATGCCAGTTTGCAAGGAAATGTCTGGATAGGCTGAGTAGGCAGCAATAGAGCCGGCTCAAGGTTGGCAGCCAAGCACTTGCTTCATTGAATGTGTGTCACTATCCACAGTGTTGGAAATAAATTGTTGTCATGAAACAGGTTCCTGAAAGTTCCCCAAATCACTATTCCAAGGATTGAAACCATACTTTTCCCCATTCCATTTAGCCTTCCAGATCATTCAAGCTTTTAAAAAACAGGTCAATTTCACATTCAGTTCATCAGCCCACAACTCAATTGGCTCATATCAGTTCAAAGACCCAGAAAACACAATCTCTGAGTTGTGCTGAATTATCGTTATGATGAGCTGTATTATGACCATCTGTCTCTCTTTCTTTTTCTTAGAAAGTTGACCATAAGTAGCATGCACTCATGCTATACCACACACCTCTGATGCCATTGTAGCTGTAAGTTTATATCCAATGTATTCAAGGCCCACAGACTGATGACGGTGAGATATGTAAAGCCAGCGGGTAGGATTCCCACATCCTAAGACTTTTCACTTTTTTTAAATATTAACACAGACACAAAATATTGATTTCTCTTGTTACTTTTTCACAATTTTTAAAAAAGCTGCTCAGTTACTCTATTATTGGGGAATTCATATTTTGTGTTTGTTTTTATTTTTTACCTCTTTTGTATAAGTAGGGGATTTATAGGGAAATATGTACTTTATGGAATCAATTTTAAGAACCAAAATGTATTTTCATTTAAATAAATTAACAGATCATTGATCTTACAGCTGAATCACTGAATATATATTTGCAGAGCCGACTTAAAGGATGAAAGACAATTCTATCAAGAGTGTTACTTTTGACTTCAATGCCTTCTTAATAAAGTCTTTTAACTACCTGTGGAAAAAAATAAGAAAAGCAAAGCAAGAATCATGAGGTATTTGACTTCGGTCAGGATTGCCTCATGACAGAATCGTCAGGAAGGGGCCTCTCATAACACAGGACTGAGTAACTTTCATCCAAACAGTTATTGTGGGGTAGATTCCAAGTCATGGAACTACCAGGTGTGCAGAGCCAAACTGAACCGTGTGACATAGGGGCTACAAGGCTGTGTGTGGGTTGAAAATCAGACCACCAGGTCTGTCTTCTGAGGTACCACCATATGGACTCAGATGATCGTTTTAGTTACGAATTGAGCACTTAACAGTTTGTGCCAACCAGAGATGGCATGGAGGAAAATAGCTTTTCACTGTTTAGTGTTTTTCCCAAATGGAAACGGGTGCTTACTTGTGTCCTGCCTTTTCTTATATTAGTTGTGTTAGTCTGAGTACATTAGAGAAATAATTCCACAGAAACTGAAATGTACAAAGGAGAGCTTTGGATAAAGGGAAAATGCACATGGAGAAAAAAATCCCATACCAATGCAGCCAAAGTCTACAAGTCCAACATTAGCCCATATGTCCCACCCCAATCCACAATGTCCTCTCCATCTTAACAAACACATGCTGTGATGGTGGCTGCAGGTGGAAAGAACAACCCATCTGGTTTTCTGAGGTTGTTAACCCTTTACGGGAATTAAAAGCGCCTTTTGTGCGCCTGGAGCGGCTGGTGTTTAACTACTCAGACAAGAGGGCTCCATCTCCTTGTGCAGGACTACTCGTGATTTATTATGTACCCCAATGCTGCTCCAAGGGTGGTACATGGGCCGGTGATAAACTGTGACCTGTTTAAAATATGTCCATTTGTAGCTAGGTACACAAAGGAAGGTCAGAGTGCAGGTCCCAGCTATTTCCAATGCCAGCAATGTCATGTAAAGGGCAAAGCACACAGCAGGGTTTCTAGACTAATGACACACTGAGGATGACGAAATACACCAATGAAAATCTTATGCTAATCATGGAAACACTGTCAGGTAGTGGAGGACTAGTAAAGCAAGGCAGAATGTTGTCAGAGAGAGGGCCAGATGACGAACCCTTCTGGTCAGATTAAAGGGGAGGGCCAGTGACAAAGAGCCAGGCCGTTTGCACGATGCATGGCCATGGGGGCTGCAAAGATGGGTTCAAACATCAGAAAGATATAAGTGTGGCCCAGGACTGGCAAGCCATTCCTTGTCCTGTACATTGGGGTTGCTTTGAAGCAGACCAACTGGATAGCATCTACCAACTAGACCAAGCGAGGAAGAGGAAGCCTCTATGATCCCAGAAACTGACATCACTAGGACGTGTCAGGAGACTTTTATAAAGGTAACCAATGGCCTGGCCCCTCATACCAGAAAGCTGTGGAAGCACCATTGTCCTGGTTTAACAGACGTTCCCCAGGGGAATTACTGTCCACATGCCCATAGGAAGGAGAAATACCTATAGACATGACGGAAGGGAGGTTCACTCCACTATGGGAATGTGTTAATCTGTGCACTTTAGATGCTGAAACTCACAGACACACGTGTATAAAAGAGAGTTGTAATTAAATATTAAATGCACATCAAGAAAACTTCCCTAAAAGATCTTTTTAATCTCATAAGCCCACCATTATTCCAAAGGCCTCCCAGAATCCACACAGTCTTCAACCATCTACAAAAGAGATGGAATGAGGCTGACTGCTAGTAAAAGCCAAGTCAGAGAAAGCAAAATAATGTCATATTTGGTGGGCATCTGCATATAGCTGTGAAGCACCCAAAGCTGTTTCACGTAGATAATGTGGCTTCTGCTCAGATATTTCTGAGTGTACGTGAGGCTTGGAAGCAGTAGCGTTTAACTGGCTAAGACATCATCTCACTATACTGAATTTCAAAATCCAGATGCTCAAGAACTTGCAAAGCTGAAGTGACCAATGCCTGAATCATTCCGCCCTTCAATTAACAACACCTGGGCATCTTTGTCATTTGGCATGATAAGCTAACAATATCAGTGACCATAACGTGTTGTGAAAAACATGAAGATACAAAAAGCTCCATTCTTTAATTTAATTATTGTATATGGGAACCTGCAGGATGTAAAATTTCCCATCCACAACTGATGTTGGGAAATGATAATGCTCTTTGACCCCCCACAAAACCCATATTGAGGCACTCTAGATTTATGAAAAACATAAATCTGGGTGAGGCAACTCAGAAGGCAGCCTGTTTAACGCGACATTTTAGGATTTCCTTCACATTCAAGTAGTTGAAAATCTAAGGCATGAGCTGAGAAGAGTAAAACTGTTTGAGGCTCCATAATCGGTGCAGTGGAAACTCCAGAATAATTGCCTCTTCCTTAATATACTTGAATCTGCTGGAGTTACATTTGGAGGTGAGATATGGGAAACTGTTTGAATTACAATAGCATGGAAGTAAAAGCAATTTTACACTGTGAGAAGCTCAAGTGTTTTCATTGGAATCGGTTGTCTGAATGACACCCACCTGGAGCTTTTATTTTTTTTTAAGTTGTAGCTTTTGATTCTGTGTCTTCTCTTCTGCAGGCTAGGTTTCCAGGTTATTGACTGCTCTTTCTAGACTTTTTAGAAACTCTTAGTCTGCAGGTTTAAGGTCCGGTGCTGGCTGAAGCTTTCACTATGAGAGGGATAGGGACACAGAATCAAATTGTTTATTCAGATGGTCTATGTGTCCTAACGTAGAAGTCAGACAGAACAGTGTGGTTACTATAGTTGCCATCTGCCGGGGACTGAGTTTTGGCTGCATGAGAAGAATGATAGGGATAAAAGTGATGCAAAGAGAAGCAAGTATCTTTAATATATTGATGCCTTCAGACTCCAGCCTGGACACTGATCTTTTCTGGGGACTTTATATGCAGTCTCCCCTGACTCCAAAACAGTTCTGAGGAGTCGGTGATAGTGACTGAGTAGGAGGGCTCACTGCCTAGATATCACACTCCGTAGGTCTGCATGAGGGCTATTCCACCTCAAGCGGTGTTTCAGTGTGCCTCAAGCAGTGTTTCCACCCAAATCCCTAGGCTTCTGAAGTTCCCAGTACGCTTTGTCCTGCAGTGCCCTTTACTCAATAACCCTTGTGTTTATACTTTATAACCACCTTTTCATTTGTGGAGATCAAAAACAAATTTGTTATTGAATAATGTGTGTTTATGGAAAATGAAAAAATAAGCCTTCAGAACCTTATTTGGCTAACAAAAATAATGCCAGTTTGCAAGGAAATGTCTGGATAGGCTGAGTAGGCAGCAATAGAGCCGGCTCAAGGTTGGCAGCCAAGCACTTGCTTCATTGAATGTGTGTCACTATCCACAGTGTTGGAAATAAATTGTTGTCATGAAACAGGTTCCTGAAAGTTCCCCAAATCACTATTCCAAGGATTGAAACCATAATTTTCCCCATTCCATTTAGCCTTCTAGATCATTCAAGCTTTTAAAAAACAGGTCAATTTCACATTCAGTTCATCAGCCCACAACTCAATTGGCTCATATCAGTTCAAAGACCCAGAAAACACAATTTCTGAGTTGTGCTGAATTATAGTTATGATGAGCTGTATTATGACCATCTGCCTCTCTTTCTTTTTTTTAGAAAGTTTACCATAAGTAGCATGCACTCATGCTATACCACACACCTCTGATGCCATTGTAGCTGTAAGTTTATATCCAATGTATTCAAGGCCCACAGACTGATGACGGTGAGATATGTAAAGCCTGCGGGTAGGATTCCCCCATCCTAAGATTTTTCACTTTTTTAAAATATTAACACAGACACAAAACATTGGTTTCTCTTGTTACTTTTTCACAATTTTTAAAAAGCTGCTCAGTTATTGTATTGTTGGGGAATTCATATTTTGTGTTTGTTTTTATTTTTTACCTCTTTTGTATAAGTAGGGGATTTAATGGGAAATATGTACTTTATGGAATCAATTTTAAGAACCAAAATGTATTTTCATTTAAATAAATTAACAGATCTTTGATCTTACAGCTGAATCACTGAATATATATTTGCAGAGCCGACTTAAAGGATGAAAGAAAATTCTATCAAGAGTGTTACTTTTGACTTCAATGCCTTCTTAATAAAGTCTTTTAACTACCTGTGGAAAAAAATAAGAAAAGCAAAGCAAGAATCATGAGGTATTTGACTTCGGTCAGGACTGCCTCATGACAGAATCGTCAGGATGGGGCCTCTCATAACACAGGACTGAGTAATTTTCATCCAAACAGTTACTGTGGGGTAGATTCCAAGTCATGGAACTACCAGGTGTGCAGAGCCAAACTGAACCGTGTGACATAGGGGCTACAAGGCTGTGTGTGGGTTGAAAATCAGACCACCAGGTCCGTCTTCTGAGGTACCACCATATGGGCTCAGATGATCGTTTTAGTTACGAATTGAGCACTTAACAGTTTGTGCCAACAAGAGGTGGCATGGAGGAAAATAACTTATGACTGTTTAGTGTTTTTCCCAAATGGAAACGGGTGCTTACTTGTGTCCTGCCTTTTCTTATATTAGTTGTGTTAGTCTGAGTACATTAGAGAAATAAATCCACAGAAACTGAAATGTACAAAAGAGAGCTTTGGATAAAGGGAAAATGCACATGGAGAAAAAAATCCCATACAAATGCAGCCAAGGCTACAAGTCCAACATTAGCCCATATGTCCCACCCCAATCCACAATGTCTCCATCTTAACAAACACATGCTGTGATGGTGGTTGCAGGTGGAAAGAACAGCTCATCTGGTTTTCTGAGGTTGTTAACCCTTTACGGGAATTAAAAGCGCCTTTTGTGCGCCTGGAGCGGCTGGTGTTTAACTACTCAGACACGAGGGCTCCATCTCCTTGTGCAGGACTACTCGTGATTTATTATCTACCCCAATGCTGTTCCAAGGGTGGTACATGGGCCGGAGATAAACTGTGACCTGTTTAAAATATGTCCATTTGTATCTAGGTACACAAAGGAAGGTCAGAGTGCAGGTCCCAGCTATTTCCAATGCCAGCAATATCATGTAAAGGGCAAAGCACACAGCAGGGTTTCTAGACTAATGACACACTGAGGATGACGAAATACACCAATGAAAATCTTGTGCTAATCATGGAAACACTGAAAGGTAGTGGAGGACTAGTAAAGCAAGGCAGAATCTTGTCAGAGAGAGGGCCAGATGACGAACCCTTCTGGTCAGATTAAAGGGGAGGGCCAGTGACAAAGAGCCAGGCCGTTTGCACGATGCATGGCCATGGGGGCTGCAAAGATGGGTTCAAACATCAGAAAGATATAAGGGTTGCCCAGGACTGGCAAGCCATTCCTTGTCCTGTACATTGGGGTTGCTTTGAAGCAGACCAACTGGATAGCATCTACCAGCAAGACCAAGTGAGGAAGAGGAAGCCTCTATGATCCCAGAAACTGACATCACTAGGACGTGTCAGGAGACTTTTATAAAGGTAACCAATGGCCTGGCCCCTCATCCCAGAAAGCAGGGGAAGCACCATTGTCCTGGTTTAACAGTCGTTCCCCAGATGAATTACTGTCCGGTTCCCCTAGGAAGGAGAAATACCTATAGACATGACGGAAGGGAGGTACACTCCGCTATGGGAATGTGTTAATCTGTGCACTTTAGATGTTGAAACCCACAGACACACGTGTATAAAAGAGAGTTGTAATTAAATATTAAATGCACATCAAGAAAACGTCCCTAAACGATCTTTTTAATCTCATAAGCCCACCATTATTCCAAAGGCCTCCCAGAATCCACACAGTCTTCAGCCATCTACAAAAGAGATGGAATGAGGCTGACTGCTAGTAAAAGCCAAGTCAGAGAAAGCAAAATAATCTCATATTTGGTGGGCATCTGCATATAGCTGTGAAGCACCCAAAGCTGTTTCACGTAGATAATGTGGCTTCTGCTCAGATATTTCTGAGTGTACGTTAGGCTTGGAAGCAATAGCGATAACTGGCTAAGGCATCATCTCACTTTACTGAATTTCAAAATCAAGAAGCTCAAGAACTTGCAAAGCTGAAGTGACCAATGCCTGAATCATTCCGCCCTTCAATTAACACCACCTGGGCATCTTGGACATTTGGCATGATAAGCTAACAATATCAGTGACCATAACCTGTTGTGAAAAACACGAAGATACAAAAAGCTCCATTGTTTAATGTAATTATTGTATATGGGAACCTGCAGGATGTAAAATTTCCCATGCACAACTGATGATGGGAAATGATAATGCTCTTTGACCCCCCACAAAACCCATATTCAGGCACTCTAGATTTATGAAAAACATAAATCTGGGTGAGGCAACTCAGAAGGCAGACTGTTTAACGCGACATTTTATGATTTCCTTCACATTCAAGTAGTTGAAAATCTAAGGCATGAGCTGAGAAGAGTAAAACTGTTTGAGGCTCCATAATCGGTGCAGGGGAAACACCAGAATAATTGCCTCTTCCTTAATATACTTGAATCTGCTGCAGTTACATTTGGAGGTGAGATATGGGAAACTGTTTGAATTACAATAGCATGGAAGTAAAAGCAATTTTACACTGTGAGAAGCTATAGTGTTTTCATTGGAATCGGTTGTCTGAATGACACCCACCTGGAGCTTTTAATTTTATTTTTAAATTGTAGCTTTTGATTCTGTGTCTTCTCTTCTGCAGGCTAGGTTTCCAGGTTATTGACTGCTCTTTCTAGACTTTTTAGAAACTCTTAGTCTGCAGGTTTAAGGTCCGGTGCTGGCTGAAGCTTTGACTATGAGAGGGATAGGGACACAGAATCAAATTGTTTATTCAGATGGTCTATGTGTCCTAACATAGAAGTCAGACAGAACAGTGTGGTTACTATAGTTGCCATCTGCCGGGGACTGAGTTTTGGCTGCATGAGAAGAATGATAGGGATAAAAGTGATGCAAAGAGAAGCAAGTATCTTTAATATATTGATGCCTTCAGACTCCAGCCTGGACGCTGATCTTTTCTGGGGACTTTATATGCAGTCTCCCCTGACTCCAAAACAGTTCTGAGGAGTCGGTGATTGTGACTGAGTAGGAGGGCTCACTGCCTAGATATCACACTCCGTAGGTCTGCGTGAGGGCTATTCCACCTCAAGCGGTGTTTCAGTGTGCCTCAAGCAGTGTTTCCACCCAAATCCCTAGGCTTCTGAAGTTCCCAGTACGCTTTGTTCTGCAGTGCCTTTACTCAATAACCCTGGTGTTTATACTTTATAACCACCTTTTCATTTGTGGAGATCAAAAACAAATTTGTTATTAAATAATGTGTGTTTATGGAAAATGAAAAAATAAGCCATCAGAAAGTTATTTGGCTAACAAAATTAATGCCAGTTTGCAAGGAAATGTCTGGATAGGCTGAGTAGGCAGCAATAGAGCCGGCTCAAGGTTGGCAGCCAAGCACTTGTTTCATTGAATGTGTGTCACTATCCACAGTGTTGGAAATAAATTGTTGTCATGAAACAGGTTCCTGAAAGGTCCCCAAATCACTATTCCAAGGATTGAAACCATACTTTTCCCCATTCCATTTAGCCTTCCAGATCATTCAAGCTTTTAAAAAACAGGTCAATTTCACATTCAGTTCATCAGCCCACAACTCAATTGGCTCATATCAGTTCAAAGACCCAGAAAACACAATCTCTGAGTTGTGCTGAATTATAGTTATGAAGAGCTGTATTATGACCATCTGCCTCTCTTTCTTTTTTTTAGAAAGTTTACCATAAGTAGCATGCACTCATGCTATACCACACAACTCTGATGCGATTGTAGCTGTAAGTTTATATCCAATGTATTCAAGGCCCACAGACTGATGACGGTGAGATATGTAAAGCCAGCGGGTAGGATTCCCCCATCCTACGATTTTTCACTTTTTTAAAATATTAACACTGACACAAAATATTGGTTTCTCTTGTTAGTTTTTCACAATTTTTAAAAAGCTGCTCAGTTACTGTATTGTTGGGGAATTCATATTTTGTGTCTGTTTTTATTTTTTACTTCTTTTGTATAAGTAGGGGATTTATAGGGAAATATGTACTTTATGGAATCAATTTTTACGAACCAAAATGTATTTTCATTTAAATACATTAACAGATCTTTGATCTTACAGCTGAATCACTGAATATATATTTGCAGAGCTGACTTAAAGCATGAAAGAAAATTCTATCAAGAGTGTTACTTTTGACTTCAATGCCTTCTTAATAAAGTCTTTTAACTACCTGTGGAAAAAAATAAGAAAAGCAAAGCAAGAATCATGAGGTATTTGACTTCGGTCAGGACTGCCTCATGACAGAATCGTCAGGATGGGGCCTCTCATAACACAGGACTGAGTAACTTTCATCCAAACAGTTATTGTGGGGTAGATTCCAAGTCATGGAACTACCAGGTGTGCAGAGCCAAACTGAACCGTGTGAGAGAAGGGCTACAAGCCTGTGTGTGGGTTGAAAATCAGACCACCAGGTCTGTCTTCTGAGGTACCACCATATGGACTCAGATGATCGTTTTAGTTATGAATTGAGCACTTAACAGTTTGTGCCAACCAGAGATGGCATGGAGGAAAATAGCTTTTCACTGTTTAGTGTTTTTCCCAAATGGAAACGGGTGCTTACTTGTGTCCTGCCTTTTCTTATATTAGTTGTGTTAGTCTGAGTACATTAGAGAAATAATTCCACAGAAACTGAAATGTACAAAAGAGAGCTTTGGATAAAGGGAAAATGCACATGGAGAAAAAAAACCCATACCAATGCAACCAAAGTCTACAAGTACAACATTAGCCCATATGTCCCACCCCAATCCACAATGTCCTCTCCATCTTAACAAACACATGCTGTGATGGTGGCTGCAGGTGGAAAGAACAACCCATCTGGTTTTCTGAGGTTGTTAACCCTTTACGGGAATTAAAAGCGCCTTTTGTGCGCCTGGAGCGGCTGGTGTTTAACTACTCAGACACGAGGGCTCCATCTCCTTGTGCAGGACTACTCGTGATTTATTATGTACCCCAATGCTGCTCCAAGGGTGGTACATGGGCCGGTGATAAACTGTGACCTGTTTAAAATATGTCCATTTGTAGCTAGGTACACAAAGGAAGGTCAGAGTGCAGGTCCCAGCTATTTCCAATGCCAGCAATGTCATGTAAAGGGCAAAGCACACAGCAGGGTTTCTAGACTAATGACACACTGAGGATGACGAAATACACCAATGAAAATCTTATGCTAATCATGGAAACACTGTCAGGTAGTGGAGGACTAGTAAAGCAAGGCAGAATGTTGTCAGAGAGAGGGCCAGATGACGAACCCTTCTGGTCAGATTAAAGGGGAGGGCCAGTGACAAAGAGCCAGGCCGTTTGCACGATGCATGGCCATGGGGGCTGCAAAGATGGGTTCAAACATCAGAAAGATATAAGGGTGGCCCAGGACTGGCAAGCCATTCCTTGTCCTGTACATTGGGGTTGCTTTGAAGCAGACCAACTGGATAGCATCTACCAACAAGACCAAGCGAGGAAGAGGAAGCCTCTATGATCCCAGAAACTGACATCACTAGGACGTGTCAGGAGACTTTTATAAAGGTAACCAATGGCCTGGCCCCTCATCCCAGAAAGCAGGGGAAGCACCATTGTCCTGGTTTAACAGACATTCCCCAGGTGAATTACTGTCCAGATGCCCATAGGAAGGAGAAATACCTATAGACATGACGGAAGGGAGGTTCACTCCGCTATGGGAATGTGTTAATCTGTGCACTTTAGATGTTGAAACCCACAGACACACGTGTATAAAAGAGAGTTGTAATTAAATATTAAATGCACATCAAGAAAACGTCCCTAAACGATCTTTTTAATCTCATAAGCCCACCATTATTCCAAAGGCCTCCCAGAATCCACACAGTCTTCAGCCATCTACAAAAGAGATGGAATGAAGCTGACTGCTAGTAAAAGCCAAGTCAGAGAAAGCAAAATAATCTCATATTTGGTGGGCATCTGCATATAGCTGTGAAGCACCCAAAGCTGTTTCACGTAGATAATGTGGCTTCTGCTCAGATATTTCTGAGTGTACGTGAGGCTTGGAAGCAATAGCGATAACTGGCTAAGGCATCATCTCACTATACTGAATTTCAAAATCAAGATGCTCAAGAACTTGCAAAGCTGAAGTGACCAATGCCTGAATCATTCCGCCCTTCAATTAACAACACCTGGGCATCTTGGACATTTGGCATGATAAGCTAACAATATCAGTGACCATAACCTGTTGTGAAAAACAGGAAGATACAAAAAGCTCCATTGTTTAATGTAATTATTGTATATGGGAACCTGCAGGATGTAAAATTTCCCATGCACATCTGATGATGGGAAATGATAATGCTCTTTGACCCCCCACAAAACCCATATTGAGGCACTCTAGATTTATGAAAAACATAAATCTGGGTGAGGCAACTCAGAAGGCAGCCTGTTTAACGCGACATTTTATGATTTCCTTCACATTCAAGTAGTTGAAAATCTAAGGCATGAGCTGAGAAGAGTAAAACTGTTTGAGGCTCCATAATCGGTGCAGCGGAAACACCAGAATAATTGCCTCTTCCTTAATATACTTGAATCTGCTGGAGTTACATTTGGAGGTGATATATGGGAAACTGTTTGAATTACAATAGCATGGAAGTAAAAGCAATTTTACACTGTGAGAAGCTCAAGTGTTTTCATTGGAATCGGTTGTCTGAATGACACCCACCGGAGCTTTTTTTTTTTTTTTTAAGTTGTAGCTTTTTTTTTTTTTTAAGTTGTAGCTTTTGATTCTGTGTCTTCTCTTCTGCAGGCTAGGTTTCCAGGTTATTGACTGCTCTTTCTAGACTTTTGACAAACTCTTAGTCTGCAGATTTAAGGTCCGTTGCTGGCTGAAGCTTTGACTATGAGAGGGATAGGGACACAGAATCAAATTTTTTATTCAGATGGTCTATGTGTCCTAACATAGAAGTCAGATAGAACAGTGTGGTTACTGTAGTTGTCTTCTGCCTGGGACTGAGTTTTGGCTGTAGGAGAAGAATGATAGGGATAAAAGTGATGCAAATAGAAGCAAGTATTTTTAATATATTGATGCTTTCAGACTCCAGACTGGACACTGATCTTTTCTGGGGACTTTATATGCAGTCTCCCCTGACTCCAAAACAGTTCTGAGGAGTCGGTGATTGTGACTGAGTAGGAGGGTTCACTGCCTAGATATCACACTCCGTAAGTCTGCATGAGGGCTATTCCACCTCAAGCGGTGTCTCAGTGTGCCTCAAGCAGTGTTTCCACCCAAATCCCTAGGCTTCTGAAGTTCACCGTACGCTGTGTCCTCAAGTGCGTTTTACTCAATAACCCTGGTGTTTATACTTTATAACCACCTTTTCATTTGTGGAAATCAAAAACAAAATTGTTATTAAATAATGTGTGTTTATGGAAAATGAAAAAATAAGCCATTAGAAACTTATTTGGCTAACAAAAATAATTCCAGTTTGCAAGGAAATGTCTGGATAGGCTGAGTAGGCAGTAATAGAGCCGGCTCAAGATTGGCAGCCAAGCACTTGTTTCATTGAATGTGTGTCACTATCCACAGTGTTGGAATTAAATTGTTGTCATGAAACAGGTTCCTGAAAGGTCCCCAAATCACTATTGCAAGGATTGAAACCATAATTTTCCCCATTCCATTTAGCCTTCCAGATCATTCAAGCTTTTAACAAACAGGTCAATTTCACATTCAGTTCATCAGCCCACAACTCAATTGGCTCATATCAGTTCAAAGACCCAGAAAACACAATCTCTGAGTTGTGCTGAATTATAGTTATGATGAGCTGCATTATGACCATCTGCCTCTCTTTCTTTTTTTTAGAAAGTTTACCATAAGTAGCATGCACTCATGCTATACCACACAACTCTGATGCCATTGTAGCTGTAAGTTTATATCCAATGTATTCAAGGCCCACAGACTGATGACGGTGAGATATGTAAAGCCAGCGGGTTGGATTCCCCAATCCTACGATTTTTCACTTTTTTAAAATATTAACACAGACACAAAACATTGGTTTCTCTTGTTAGTTTTTCACAATTTTTAAAAAGCTGCTCAGTTACTGTATTGTTGGGGAATTCATATTTTGTGTTTGTTTTTATTTTTTACCTCTTTTGTATAAGTAGGGGATTTATAGGGAAATATGTACTTTATGGAATCAATTTTAAGAACCAAAATGTATTTTCATTTAAATAAATTAACAGATCTTTGTTCTTAAAGCTGAATCACTGAATATATATTTGCAGAGCCGACTTAAAGGATGAAAGAAAATTCTATCAAGAGTGTTACTTTTGACTTCAATGCCTTCTTAATAAACTCTTTTAACTACCTGTGGAAAAAAATAAGAAAAGAAAAGCTAGTGTCGTGAGGTATTTGACTTCGGTCAGAACTGCCTCATGACAGAATTGTCAGGATGGGGCCGGTCATAACGCAGGACTGAGTATACTTGCATCCAAACAGTTACTGTGGGGTAGATTCCAAGTCATTGAAACCTGGTGTGCAGAGCCAAACTGAACCTTGTTAGAAAGGGGCTGCAAGGCTCTGTGAGGGTTCAAAAGCAAACCACCAAGTCTGCCTTCTGAGGTACCACGATATGGGTTCAGATGATCGTTTAAGTTATGAACTGAGCACTTAACTGTTTGTGCCACCCAGTGATGGCTTGTTGGAAAATAGCTTTTCACTGTTTAGTGTCTTTCCCAAACGGAAACGGGTGCATACTTGTGTCCTGCCTCTTCTTATATTACTTGTGTTGGTCTGAGTACATTAGAGAAATAAATCCACAGAAACTGAAATGTATAAAAGAGAGCTTTAGATAAAGGGTAAATGCACATGGAGAAAAAATCCCAAACCAGTGCAGCCCAAGTGTACAAGTCCAACATTAACCCATATGTCCCACCCCAATCCACAATGTCCTCCTCCATCTCAACAATGACATGCAGTGTGGGTGGCTGCAGGTGGAAAGAACTGCCCATCTGGGTTTCTGAGGTTGTTAACTCTTTATTGGAATTGAAAGCGCCTTTTGTGCGCCTGGAGCGGCTGGTGTTTGTAACCACTCAGACACGAGGGCTCCATCTCCTTGTGCAGGACTACTCGTGATTTATTATCTACCCCAATGCTGCTTCAAGGGTGGTACATAGGTCGGTGATAAACTGTGACCTGTTTAAAATATGTCCATGATGCGCCACAGCCCTTAGGCTTAGGGAGCCTCAGGCCTGGGGCGCCACAGTCCATAGCCTTAGGGAGCCCATGGCCTTGGGCGCCCCAACCCTTCGGCTTAGGGAGCCCCAATCCTGGGGCGTCCCAGCCCTAGGTTTAGGGAGTCCCAGGCCGGGGTGCCCCAGCCCTCAGACTATGGGAGCCCGAGGCCTGGGGGGACCCAGCCCTTAGGCTTTGGTAGCCCCAGGCCTGGGGCGCCCCTACCCTTAGGCTTAGGGAGCCCCAGGCCTGGGGGTCCCAGCCCTTCGGCTTAGGGCGCGCCAGGACAAGGGCACCCCAGCCCTTAGGCTTTGGGAGCGCAAGGCCTGTGGCGCCCCAGCCCTTAGGCTTTGGGAGCCCCAGGCCTGGGGTGCTCTAGCCCTTAGTCTTAGGGAGCCCCAGGCCTGGGGAGCCCCAGACCTTAGGCTTTGGGAGCCCCAGGCCGGGGGCGCTCCAGCCCTTAGGCTTAGGGAGCCCCAGGCCTGGGGAGCCCCAGCCCTTAGGCTTTGGGAGGCCCGGCCTGGGGCACCCCAGCCCTTAGGCTTAGGGAGTCCCTGACCTGGGGCACCCCAGCCTTAGGCTTCGAGAGCCCCAGGCCGGGGAGCGCCAGCCCTTAGGCTTTGGGATACCTGGCCTGGGGCGCCCCAGCCCTTAGGCTTTGTGAGCCCCAGGCCAGGGCGCCCCAGCCCTTAGACTATGGGAGCCCGAGGCCTGGGGGGACCCAGCCCTTAGGCTTTGGGAGCCCCGGCCCTGGTGTGCCCCAGACCTTAGGCTTTGGGAGCCCGAGGCCTGGGGGGACTCAGCCCTTAGGCTTTCGAAGGCCCAGGCCTGGGGCGCCCCAGCCCTTAGGCTTTGGGAGCCCAAGGCCTGGGAAGCCCCAGCCCTTAGGCTTAGGAAGCCCCAAGCCTTGGGCGCCACAGCACTTAGGCTTTGAGGACCCCAGGCCTAGGGCGCCACAGCCCTTCGGATTAGGGAGCCCTAGTCCTGGGGCGCCCCAGCCCTTAGGCTTTGGGAGCCCCGGCCCTGGTGTGCCCCAGACCTTAGGCTTTGGGAGCCCGAGGCCTGGGGGGACCCAGCCCTTAGGCTTTGGAATCCCAAGGCCTGGGGCGCCCCAGCCCTTAGGCTTTGGGAGCCCAAGGCCTGGGAAGCCTCAGACCTTAGGCTTAGGAAGCCCCAAGCCTTGGGCGCCACAGCCCTTAGGCTTTGGGGGCCCCAGGCCTAGGGCGCCACAGCCCTTCGGATTAGGGAGCCCTAGTCCTGGGGCGCCCCAGCCCTTAGGCTTTGGGAGCCCCAGGCCGGGGCGGCCCAGCCCTTAGACTATGGGAGCCCGAGGCCTGGGGGGACCTAGCCCTTAGGCTTTGGGAGCCCCGGCCCTGGTGTGCCCCAGACCTTAGGCTTTGGGAGCCCGAGGCCTGGGGGGACCCAGCCCTTAGGCTTTGGAAGGCCAAGGCCTGGGGAGCCCCAGACCTTAGGCTTTGGGAGCCCCAGGCCTGGGGCGCTCCAGCCCTAAGGCTTAGGAAGCCCCAGGTCTGGGACGCCCAAGTCCTTAGGCTTTGGGAGCCCCAGGCATGGTACGTCCCAGCCCTTCGTTTTAGGGAGCCCCAGGCCTGTGGCGCCCCAGCCCTTAGCTTTGGGAACTCCAGGCCTGGGGCACCCCAGCCCTTCGGCTTTGGGAGCCCCAGGCTTGGGGCGCCCCAGCCTTTGGACTTTGGGAGTCCCAAGCCTGGGGCGCCCCAGCCCTTAGGCTGGGGCTCCCAAAACCTAAGGGCTGGGGCACCCCAGGCCAGGGGCTCCCAAAGCCTAAGGGCTGGGGCACCCTAGGCCTGGCATGCCCTACAGAAGGGCTGGGGCGTCCCAGGCCATAGACTCCCTAAGCCTAAGGGCTGGAGCGCCCCGGCCTGCGGCTCCCAAAGCCTAAGGGCTGGGGCGCCCCAGGCCTGTGGCTCCCAAAGCCTAAGGACTGGGGCGCCCCGGCCTGGGGCTCCCAAACCCTAAGGCTCGGACGGCCCAGCGCAGGGGCTCCCTAAGCCGAAGGTCTGGCGCGCCCCAGGCCAGGGGCTTCTAAACCTAAGCGCTGTGGCGCCCCACGCCTGGGCCTCTCAAATCCTAAGGGCTGGAGCGCCCCAGGCCAGGGGCTCCATAAGCCTAAGGGCTGGGGCACCCCAGGCCTGGGGCTCCCAAAGCCTAAGGGCTGGGGTGCCCCAGTGCTGGAGCTCCAAAAGCCTAAAGGTTGGTTCACTTAAGACGTGGGACACTATAAGTCTAAGGTCTGGGGAGCCCCGGGCCTCTGGCACCCTAAGCCTAAGGGCTGGGGCAACCCAGGCCTAGGGCTTCCAAAGTCTAAGGGCTGGGGGGCCACAGGCCTGGGGCTCCCTAAGCCTAAGGGCTGGGGCTCCCCTGGCCTGGAGCTCCCAAACCCTAAGGGCTGTGGCGCCCCAGGCCTGGGGCTCCCTAAGCCTAAGGGCTGGAACGCCCCCGCCCGGGGCTCCCTAAGCCGAAGGGCTGGGTCACTCCTGGTCTGGTGCTCCCTAAGACTAAGGGCTGGGGCGCCCCAGGCCTGGAGCTCCCAAAGCCTAAGGGCTGGGGCGCCCCAGGCCTGGGGCTCCCTAAGCCTAAGGGCTGGAACGCCCCCGCCCTGGGGCTCCCTAAGCCGAAGGGCTGGGTCACTCCTGGTCTGGTGCTCCCTAAGACTAAGGGCTGGGGCACCCCAGGCCTGGAGCTCCCAAAGCCTAAGGGCTGGGGCGCCCCAGGCCTGGGGCTCCCTAAGCCTAAGGGCTGGGACGCCCCAGCCCTGGGGCTCCCTAAGCCGAAGGGCTGGGTCCCTCCTGGCCTGGGGCTCCCTAAGCCTAAGGGCTGGGGCGCCCCAGATCTGGGGCTCCCAAAGCCTAAGGGCTGGGGCGCCACAGGCCTGGGGTTCCCTAAGCCTAAGGGCTGGAGCGCCTCAGCCTGGGGTTCCCAACGCCTAAGGGCTGGGGTGCCACAGGCCTGGGGCACCCTAGGCCTAAGGGCTGGGGTGCCCCAGGCCTGGGGCTCCCAAAGCCTAAGGGCTGGGCGCCCTAGGCGTGGTGCCCCCTAAGCCGAAGGGCTGGGGCGTCCCAGGCCATGGGTTCCCAAAGCCTAAGGGCAGGGGCGCCCAAGGCCTTGGGCACCCAAAGTCTAAGGGCTTGGGCGCCCTAGCTTGGCGCGCCCTAAGTCGACGGGCGGGGGCGTCCCAGGCCTGGGGCTCCCTAAGCCTAAGGGCTGAGGCGTCCCAGGCCTGGGGCTCCCTAAGCCTAAGGGCTGGAGAGCCCCAGGCCTGGGGCTCCCAAAGCCTAAGGGCTGGGGCGCCCAGGCCTTGGGCTCCATAAGTCTAAGGTCTGGGGCACCCCAGGCCTGGGGCTACCAAAGCCTAAGGGCTGGGCGCCCCAGGCCTGCGGTTCCTAAAGCCTAAGGGCTGGGGAGCCCTAGGCCTGGCGCGCCCTAAGCCGAAGGGCTGGGGCGTCGCCGGCCATGGGCTCCCTAAGCCTAATTCTGGTGCACCCCAGGCCTGGGGCTCCCTAAGCCTAAGGGCTGGAGCGCCCCAGGCCAGGGGCTCCCTAAGCCAAAGGGCTGGGGCGCCCCAGTCCAGGGGCTCCCAAAGCCTAAGGGCTGGGGCGCCACAGGCCTGGGCCTACCTAAACCTAAAGGCTGGGGCGCCCCATGCCTGGGGCTTCCTAAGCCTAAGGGCTGGGCGCCCCAGGCCTGCGGTTCCTAAAGCCTAAGGGCTGGGGAGCCCTAGGCCTGGCGCGCCCTAAGCCAAAGGGATGGGGCGTCCCAGGCCATGGGCTCCCAAAGCCTAAGGGCTGCGGCGCCACAGGCCTGGGCCTACTTAACCTAAGGGCTGGGGCGCCCCGGCCTGGGGCTCCCAAAGTCTAAGGGCTGGGGCGCCCCAAGCTTGGGGCTCCCTCTTCCGAAGGGCTGGGGCGCCCTAGGGCTGGGGCTTCTTAAGCCTAAGGGCTGGGTCCCCCCAGGCCTCGGGCTCCCAAAGTCTAAGGGCTGGGGCGCCCTGGCCTGGGGCTACCAAAGCCTAAGGGCTGGGGCGCCCCAGGCCAGGGATCCCAAAGCCTAGGGGCTGGGGCGCCCCGGACTGGGGCTCCCTAAGCCTAAGGGCTGGGGCGCCCCATCGCTGGGGCTCCCAAAGCCTAAGGGCTGGGGCGCCCCAGGGCTGGGGCTCCTAAAGCTTAAGGGCTGGGGCACCCCAGGGCTGGGGCTCCCTAAACCTAAGGGCTGGGGCGCCCCAGGCCTGGAGTTCCCAAAGCCTAAGGGCTGGGGCACCACAGGCCCCGGGCTCCCTAAACGGAAAGGCTGGGGCGCCCCATGCCTGGGGCTACCTAAGCCTAAGGACTCTGGCGTCCCAAGCCTGGGGCTTCCTAACCCTAAGGGCTGAGGCGCCCCGGCCTGGGGCTCCCAAAGTTTAAGGGCTGGGGTGCCCCAGGCTTGGGGCTCCCTATTCCGAAGGGCTGGGGCGCCCCAGGCCAGGGGCTTCCTAAGCCTAAGGGCGGGGGCGTACCATGCCTGGGGCTCCCTAAGCCGAAGGGCTGGGCGTCCCAGGCTATGGGCTCCCTAAGCCTAAGGGCTTTGGCGCCCCAGACCTGGGGCTCCCAAAGCCTAAGGGCTGGGGCGCCCCAGGCTTGGGGCTCCCAAAGCCTACGGCTGGGACGCCCCAGGTCAGGGGCTCCCTAAGCCGAAGGGCTGGGGGGCCACAGGCCTGGGGCTCCCAAAGCCTAAGGGCTGGGGTGCCCCAGGGCTGGAGCTCCAAAAGCCTAAAGGCTGGGGCGACCCAGGCCTGGGGCTCCCTAAGCCTAAGGGCTGGGGTGCCACAGGCGTGGAGCTCCCTAAGCCTAAAGGCTGGGGCGCCACAGGCCTGGAGCTCCCAAAGCCTAAGGCGTGGTGCGCCCCCGGCCTGGGGCTCCCTAAGCCTAAGGGCAGTGGCGCCCCAGGCCTGGGGCTCCCAACCCTAAGGGCTGGGGCGCCCAAGGCCTATGGCTCCCAAAGCCTAAGGGCTTGGTCGCCCTAGCATGGCGCGCCCTAAGCCGACGGGCGGGGGCGTCCCAGGCCTGGGGCTCCCTAAGCCTAAGGGCTGGGGCGCCCTGGCATGGGGCTCCCAAAGCCTAAGCCTGGGTCGCCCCAGGCCAGGGGCTCCCTAAGCCGAAGGGCTGGGGCGCCCCAGGCCAGGGGCTCCCAAAGCCTAAGGGCTGAGGCGCCCCAGGCCTGGGGTTCCCAAAGCCTAAGGGCTAGGGCGCCCCAGGCTTAGGACTCCCAATGTCAAAAGGCTGGGGCGCCCCAGGTTTGGGGCCCCCAAAGCCTACGGGCTGGGGCGCCCCAGGCCTGGAGTTCGCAAACCCTAAGGGATGGGGCGCCACAGGCCTGGGGCTCCCTAAAGGTAAAGGCTGGGGCGCCCCATGCCTGGGGCTACCTAAGCCTAAGGACTCGGGCGTCCTAAGCCTTGGGCTTCCTAAGCCTAAGGGCTGGGACGCCCCGGCCTGGGGCTCCCAAAGTCTAAGGGCTGGGGCGCCCCAGGCTTGGGGCTCCCTATTCCGAAGGGCTGGGGCGCCCTAGGCCTGGGGCTTCCAAAGCCTAAGGGCTGGGTCCCCCCAGGCCTCGGGCACCCAAAGCCTTAGGTCTGGGGCATCCAAAGGCTGGGGCTCACAAAGCCTAAGGGCTGGGTCCCCCCAGGCCTCGGACTCCCAAAGTCTAAGGACTGAGGCGCCCGGTCCTGGGGCTACCAAAGCCTAAGGGCTAGGGCGCCCCAGGCTTAGGACTCCCAAAGTCATAAGGCTGGGGGGGGCCCAGGCCTGGGGCCCCCAAAGCCTAAGGGCTGGGGCGCCCCAGGCCTGGAGTTCGCAAACCCTAAGGGATGGGGCGCCACAGGCCTGGGGCTCCCTAAAGGTAAAGGCTGGGGCGCCCCATGCCTGGGGCTACCTAAGCCTAAGGACTCGGGCGTCCTAAGCCTTGGGCTTCCTAAGCCTAAGGACTGGGACGCCCCGGCCTTGGGCTCCCAAAGTCTAAGGGCTGGGGTGCCCCAGGCTTGGGGCTCCCTATTGCGAAGGGCTGGGGTGCCCTAGGCCTGAGGGTTCCAAAGACTAAGGGCTGGGTCCCCCCAGGCCTCGGACTCCCAAAGTCTAAGGGCTGAGGCGCCCCGTCCTGGGGCTACCAAAGCCTAAGGGCTGGGGTGCCCCAGGCCAGGGATCCCAAAGCCTAAGGGCTGGGGCGCCCAGGCCTGGGGCTCCCATAGCCTAAGGGCTGGGCGCCCCAGGCCTGCGGCTCCCAAAGCCTAAGGCCTGGGGCGCCCTAGGCCTGGAGCTCCCTAATCCGAAGGGCTGAGGCGTCCCAGGCCATGGGCTCCCTAAGCCTAAATCTGGTGCGCCCCAGGCCTGGGGCTCCCAAAGCCTAAGGGCTGGGGCGCCCTGGCCTGGGGATCCCAAAGCCTAAGGCTGGGACGTCCCAGTCCAGGGGCTCCCTAAGCCTAAGGGCTGGGGTGCCCCAGGCTTGGGACTCCCAAAGACAAAAGGCTGGGGCGCCCCAGGCATGGGGCCCCCAAAGCCTAAGGGCTGGGGCGCCCCAGGCCTGGAGTTCCCAAACCTAAGGGCTGGGGCGCCACAGGCCTGGGGCTCCCTAAACCTAAGGGCTGGGGCGCCCCAGGCCTGGGGCTCCCAAAGCCTAAGGCGTGGGGCGCCCCAGGTCTGGGGTTCCCTAAGACTAAGGGCAGTGGCGCCCCAGGCCTGGGGCTCCCAACCCTAAGGGCTGGGGCGCCCAAGGCCTAGGACTCCCAAAGCCTAAGGGCTTGGTCGCCCTAGCATGGCGCGCCCTAAGCCGATGGGCGGGGGCGTCCCAGGCCTGGGGCTCCAAAAGCCTAAGGGCTGTGGCGCCCTGGCCTGGGGCTCCCAAAGCCTAAGGCTGGGACGCCCCAGGCCAGGGGCTCCCTAAGCCGAAGGGCTGGGGTGCCCCAGGCCAGGGGCTCCCAAAGCCTAAGGGCTGGGGCGCCCCAGGCCTGGGGTTCCCAAAGCCTAAGGGCTAGGGCGCCCCAGGCTTGGGTCTCCCAAAGTCAAAAGGCTGGGGCGCCCCAGGCCTGGGGCCCCCAAAGCCTAAGGGCTGGGGCGCCACAGGCCTGGAGTTCCCAAAGCCTAAGGGCTGGGGCGCCACAGGACTGGGGCTCCCTAAACTCAACGGCTGGGGCGCCCCATGCCTGGGGCTACCTAAGCCTAAGGACTCGGGCGTCCCAAGGCTGGGGCTTCCTAAGCCTAAGGGCTGGGGCGCCCCAGCCTGGGGCTCCCAAAATCTAAGGGCTGGGGCGCCCCAGGCTTGGGGCTCCCTATTCCGAAGGGCTGGGGCGCCCTAGGCCTGGGGCTTCCAAAGCCTAAGGGTTGGGTCCCCCCAGGCCTCGGGCTCCCAAAGCCTTAGGTCTGGGGCATCCAATGGCTGGGGCTCCCAAAGCCTAAGGGCTGGGTCCCCCCAGGCCTCGGGCTCCCAAAGTCTAAGGGCTGAGGCGCCCCGGCCTGGGGCTACCAAAGCCTAAGGGCTGGGGCACCCCAGGCCTGGGATCCCAAAGCGTAAGGCTGGGGAGCCCCAGGGCTGGGGCTCCCTAAAATTAAGGGCGGGAGCGACCCAGGCCTGGGGATCCCTAAACCTAAGGGCTGGTGCGCATCAGGCCTGGGGCTCCCAAAGCCTAAGGGCAGGGGCTTCGCAGCCCTTGGGCTCCCTAAACCTAAGGGCTGGGGCGCCCCAGGTCTGGGGCTCCCAAAGCCTAAGGGCTGGGGCGCCCTAGGCCTGGCGCGCACTAAGCCGAAGGGCTGCTGCGCCCCAGGCCTGGGGCTCCCAAAGCTTAAGGGCTTGGGCGCCCTAGGCCTGGGGCTCCAAAAGCCTAAGGGCTTGGGCGCCCCAGGCCTGGGACTACCAAAACCTAAGGGCTGGTGCGCCCCAGGCCTGGGGCTCCCAAATTCTAAGGGATGGGGCGCACCGGCCGGGGGCTCCCAAAGCCTAAGGGCTGGGGCGCCCCAGGCCAGGGATCCCTATACCTAACGGCTGGTGCGCCCCAGGCCTGGGGCTCCCTAAGCCGAAGCGCTGTGACCCCCTAGGCCTGGGGCGCCCAAAGCCTAAGGCCTGTGGCGCCCCAGGCCTGGGGCTCCCTAAGCCTAAGGGCTGGGGCTTTTCAGGCCTGGGGCTCCCAAAGCCCAAGGGCTGGGGCGTCACAAGCCTTGGGCTCCCTAAGCCTAAGGGCTGGGGCGCACCAGGCCTGGGCCTCCCAAAGCCTAAAGGCTGGGGCGCCCCAGACCTGGGGCTCCCTAACCCTAAGGGCTAGAGTGACCCAGGCCTCGAGCTCCCAAAACCTAAGGGCTGGGGCGCATTGGCCTGGGGCTCCCAAAGTCTAAGTCTGGGACGTCCCAGGCCAGGGGCTCCCTAAGCCGAAGGGCTGTGGCGCCCCAGGCCTGGGGCTCCCAACCCTAAGGGCTGGGGCGCCCCAGGCCTGAGGTTCCCAAAGCCTAAGGGCTGGGGCGCCCCAGGCTTGGGACTCCCAAAGACAAAAGGCTGGGGCGCCCCAGGGTTGGGGCCCCCGAAGCCTAAGGGCTGGGGCACCCCAGGCCTGGGGCTCCCTACATAAGGGCTGGGACGCCCCGGGCCTGGGGCTCCCTAAGCCGAAGGGCTGGGTCCCCCTACGCCTGGGCCTCCCAAAGCCTAAGGGCTGGGGCGCCCCAGGCCTGGTGCTCCCTAAGCCTAACTGCTGGGGCGACCCAGGCCTGGGGCTATCAAAGCCTAATAGCTGGGGCGCACCAAACCAGGAGCTCCAAAGCCTAAGGGCTGGGGCGCCATAGGCCATGGGCTCCCTAAGCCTAAGGCTGGGGCACCCCAGGCCTGGGGCTCCCTAAGTCGAAGGGCTGGGGCCCCCTAGGCCTGGGGCTCCCAATCCTAAGTGCTGTGGCGCCCCAGGCCTGGAGCTCCCTAAGCCTAAGGGCTGGGGCGCATCAGGTCTGGGGCTCCCAAAGCCTAAGGGCTGGGGCTTCGCAGCCCTTGGGCTCCCTAAGCCTAAGGACTGGGGCGCCCCAGGCCTGGGGTTCCCTAGCCTAAGGGCTTGGTCCTCCCAGGACTGGGGCTCCCTAAACCTAAGGGCTGGGGCGCCCCAGGCCTGGGGCTGCCAAAGCCTAGTAGCTGGGGCGCACCAAGCCTGGGGCTCCCAAAGCCTAAGGGCTGGGGCTCCCCAAGCCATGGGCTCCCTAAGCCTAAGGGCTGGGGCGCCCCAGGACTGGCGCTCCCAAAGCCTAAGAGTAGGGGCCCCAGGCCTGGGCCTCCTTAAGCCTAAGGGTTTGAGCGCCCCAGGCCTGGGGCTCCCAAAGCCTAAGGGCTGGGGCGCCTCAGGCCTGGGGCTCCCAATGCCTAAGGGCTGGGGCTCCCCAGGCCTGGGGCTCCCAAAGCCTAAGGGCTGGGGCGCCCCAGTCCTGGGCCTCCAAATGCTAAGGACTGGTGCGCCATAGGCATGGAGCTCCCAAAGCCTAAGGGCATTCGCAACCCAGGCCTGGGGCTCCCAAAATCTAAGGGATGGGGCACCCCAGGACTGGAGCTCCCAAAGCCTAAGGGCTGGGGCGCTCTAGGCCTGGCGCGCACTAAGCCGAAGGGCTGCTGCGCCCCAGGCCTGGGGCTCCCAAAGCTTAAGGGCTTAGGCGCCCTAGGCCTGGGGCTCCAAAAGCCTAAGGGCTTGGGAGCCCCAGACCTGGGACTACCTAAACCTAAGGGCTGGTGCGCCCCAGGCCTGCAGCTTCCAAATTTTAAGGACTGGGGCGCACCGGCCGGGGGCTCCCAAAGCCTAAGGGCTGGGGCGCCCCAGGCCAGGGATCGCTAAACCTAACGTCTGGTGCGCCCCAGGCCTGGGGCACCCTAAGCCTAAGCGCTGTGAACCCCTAGGCCTGGGGCTCCCTAAGCCTAAGGGCTGGGGATTTTCAGGCCTGGGGCTCCCAAAGACTATGGGCTGGGACGTCGCAAGCCTTGGGCTCCCTAAGCCTACGGGCTGGGGCGCACCAGGCCTGGGCCTCCCAAAGCCTACGGGCTGGGGCGCCCCAGACCTGGGGCTCCCTAACCCTAAGGGCTAGAGTGACCCAGGCCTCGGGCTCCCAAAGCCTAAGGGCTGGGGCGCCCTGGCCTGGGGCTCCCAAAGCCTAAGGCTGGGACGTCCCAGGGCAGGGGCTCCAAATCCGAAGGGCTGTTATGCCCCAGGCCTGGGGCTCCCAACCCTAAGGGCTGGGGCGCCCCAGGCCTGGGGTTCCCAAAACCTAAGGGCTGGAGCGCGCCAGGCTTGGGACGCCCAAAGACAAAAAGCTGGGCCGCCCCAGGCCTGGAGTTCCCAAACCTAAGGGCTGGGGCGCCACAGGCCTGGGGCTCCCTAAACCTAAGGGCTGGGGCGCCCCAGGCCTGGGGCTCCCTAAGCCTAAGGGCTTGGTCCTCCCAGGCCTGGGGCTACCTAAGCCTAAGGGCTGGGGCGCCCCAGGCCTGGGCTTACTAAAGCCTAATAGCTGGGGCGCATCAAGCCTGGGGCTCCCAAAGCCTAATGGCTGGGGCGCCCCAGGCCATGATCACCCTAATCTTAAGGGCTGGGGCGCCCCAGGCCTGGGGCTTCCAAAGCCTAAGAGTGGGGGCGCCCCAGGCCTGGGCCTCCTTAAGCCTAAGGGCTGGAGCGCCCTAGGCCTGGGTCTCCCAAAGCCTAAGGGCTGGGGCGCCCCAGGCCTAGGGCCCCCTAATCCTAAGGGCTGGAGTGCCCCAGGCCTGGGGCTCACAAAGCCTAAGGGCTGGGCGCCCAAGGCCTGGGGCTCCCTAAGCCTAAGGGCTGGGGCGCCCCCGGCCTGGAGCCCCCAAAGCCTAAGGGCTGTGGCGCCCTAGGCCTGGCTCGCCCTATACCGAAGGGGTTGGGCGTCCCAGACCATGGGCACCCTAAGCCTAAGGGCTGGGGCGCCCCAGGCCTGGGGCTCCCTACCTAAGGGCTGGGACGCCGCAGGCCTGGGGCTCCCTAAGGCGAAGGGCTGGGTCCTCCCACGCCTGGGGCTCCCAAAGCCTAAGGGCTGGGGCGCCCCAGGCCTGGTGCTCCCTAAGCCTAACTGCTGGGGCGACTCAGGCCTGGGGCTATCAAAGCCTAATAGCTGGGGCGCACCAAGCCAGGGGCTCACAAAGCCTAAGGGCTGGGGCGTCCTAGGCCATTGGCTCCCTAAGCCTAAGGGCTGGGGCACCCCAGGCCTGGGGCCCCCTAAGCCGAAGGGCTGGGGCCCCCTAGGCCTGGGGCTCCCAAATCCTAAGTGCTGTGGCGCCCCAGGCCTGGAGCTCCCTAAGCCTAAGGGCTGGGGCGCATCAGGTCTGGGGCTCCCAAAGCCTAAGGGCTGGGGCTTCGCAGCCCTTGGGCTCCCTAAGCCTAAGGACTGGGGCGCCCCAGGCCTGGGGCTCCCTAAGCCTAAAGGCTTGGTCCTCTCAGGCCTGGGGCTCCCTAAACCTAAGGGCTGGGGCGCCCCAGGCCTGGGGCTCCATAAGCCTAAGGGCTGGGTCCACCCAGGCCATGGGCTCCCTAAGCCTAAATCTGCTGCGCCCCAGGCCTGGGGCTCCCAAAGCCTAAGGGCTGGGGCGCCCTGGCCTGGGGCTCCCAAAGCCTAAGGCTGGGACGTCCCAGGCCAGGGGCTCCAAATCCGAAGGGCTGTGGTGCCCCAGGCCTGGGGCTCCCAACCCTAAGGGCTGGGGCGCCCCAGGCCTGGGGTTCCCAAAGCCTAAGGGCTGGAGCGCCCCAGGCTTGGGACGCCCAAAGACAAAAAGCTGGGCCGCCCCAGGCCTGGAGTTCCCAAACCTAAGGGCTGGGGCGCCACAGGCCTGGGGCTCCCTAAACCTAAGGGCTGGGGCGCCCCAGGCCTGGGGCTCCCTAAGCCTAAGGGCTGGGTCCTCCCAGGCCTGGGGCTACCTAAGCCTAAGGCCTGGGGCGCCCCAGGCCTGGGGCTACCAAAGCCTAATAGCTGGGGCGCATCAAGACTGGGGCTCCCAAAGCCTAAGGGCTGGGGCGCCCCAGGCCATGATCTCCCTAATCTTAAGGGCTGGGGCGCCCCAGGCCTGGGGCTTCCAAAGCCTAAGAGTAGGGGCGCCCCAGGCCTGGGCCTCCTTAAGCCTAAGGGCTGGGGCGCCCCAGGCCTGGGGCTACCAAAGCCTAATAGCTGGGGCGCATCAAGACTGGGGCTCCCAAAGCCTAAGGGCTGGGGCGCCCCAGGCCATGATCTCCCTAATCTTAAGGGCTGGGGCGCCCCAGGCCTGGGGCTTCCAAAGCCTAAGAGTAGGGGCGCCCCAGGCCTGGGCCTCCTTAAGCCTAAGGGCTGGGGCGCCCCAGGCCTAGGGCCCCCTAATCCTAAGGGCTGGAGTGCCCCAGGCCTGGGGCTCGCAAAGCCTAAGGGCTGGGCGCCCAAGGCCTGGGGCTCCCTAAGCCTAAGGGCTGGGGCGCCCCCGGCCTGGGGCCCCCAAAGCCTAAGGGCTGTGGCGCCCTAGGCCTGGCGCGCCCTATACCGAAGGGGTTGGGCGTCCCAGACCATGGGCACCCTAAGCCTAAGGGCTGGGGCGCCCCAGGCTTGGGACGCCCAAAGACAAAAAGCTGGGCCGCCCCAGGCCTGGAGTTCCCAAACCTAAGGGCTGGGGCGCCACAGGCCTGGGGCTCCCTAAACCTAAGGGCTGGGGCGCCCCAGGCCTGGGGCTCCCTAAGCCTAAGGGCTTGGTCCTCCCAGGCCTGGGGCTACCTAAGCCTAAGGGCTGGGGCGCCCCAGGCCTGGGCTTACTAAAGCCTAATAGCTGGGGCGCATCAAGCCTGGGGCTCCCAAAGCCTAATGGCTGGGGCGCCCCAGGCCATGATCACCCTAATCTTAAGGGCTGGGGCGCCCCAGGCCTGGGGCTTCCAAAGCCTAAGAGTGGGGGCGCCCCAGGCCTGGGCCTCCTTAAGCCTAAGGGCTGGAGCGCCCTAGGCCTGGGTCTCCCAAAGCCTAAGGGCTGGGGCGCCCCAGGCCTAGGGCCCCCTAATCCTAAGGGCTGGAGTGCCCCAGGCCTGGGGCTCGCAAAGCCTAAGGGCTGGGCGCCCAAGGCCTGGGGCTCCCTAAGCCTAAGGGCTGGGGCGCCCCCGGCCTGGAGCCCCCAGGCCTAAGGGCTGTGGCGCCCTAGGCCTGGCTCGCCCTATACCGAAGGGGTTGGGCGTCCCAGACCATGGGCACCCTAAGCTTAAGGGCTGGGGCGCCCCAGGCCTGGGGCTCCCTACCTAAGGGCTGGGACGCCGCAGGCCTGGGGCTCCCTAAGGCGAAGGGCTGGGTCCTCCCACGCCTGGGGCTCCCAAAGCCTAAGGGCTGGGGCGCCCCAGGCCTGGTGCTCCCTAAGCCTAACTGCTGGGGCGACTCAGGCCTGGGGCTATCAAAGCCTAATAGCTGGGGCGCACCAAGCCAGGGGCTCACAAAGCCTAAGGGCTGGGGCGTCCTAGGCCATTGGCTCCCTAAGCCTAAGGGCTGGGGCACCCCAGGCCTGGGGCCCCCTAAGCCGAAGGGCTGGGGCCCCCTAGGCCTGGGGCTCCCAAATCCTAAGTGCTGTGGCGCCCCAGGCCTGGAGCTCCCTAAGCCTAAGGGCTGGGGCGCATCAGGTCTGGGGCTCCCAAAGCCTAAGGGCTGGGGCTTCGCAGCCCTTGGGCTCCCTAAGCCTAAGGACTGGGGCGCCCCAGGCCTGGGGCTCCCTAAGCCTAAAGGCTTGGTCCTCCCAGGCCTGGGGCTCCCTAAACCTAAGGGCTGGGGCGCCCCAGGCCTGGGGCTCCATAAGCCTAAGGGCTGGGTCCACCCAGGCCATGGGCTCCCTAAGCCTAAATCTGCTGCGCCCCAGGCCTGGGGCTCCCAAAGCCTAAGGGCTGGGGCGCCCTGGCCTGGGGCTCCCAAAGCCTAAGGCTGGGACGTCCCAGGCCAGGGGCTCCAAATCCGAAGGGCTGTGGTGCCCCAGGCCTGGGGCTCCCAACCCTAAGGGCTGGGGCGCCCCAGGCCTGGGGTTCCCAAAGCCTAAGGGCTGGAGCGCCCCAGGCTTGGGACGCCCAAAGACAAAAAGCTGGGCCGCCCCAGGCCTGGAGTTCCCAAACCTAAGGGCTGGGGCGCCACAGGCCTGGGGCTCCCTAAACCTAAGGGCTGGGGCGCCCCAGGCCTGGGGCTCCCTAAGCCTAAGGGCTGGGTCCTCCCAGGCCTGGGGCTACCTAAGCCTAAGGCCTGGGGCGCCCCAGGCCTGGGGCTACCAAAGCCTAATAGCTGGGGCGCATCAAGACTGGGGCTCCCAAAGCCTAAGGGCTGGGGCGCCCCAGGCCATGATCTCCCTAATCTTAAGGGCTGGGGCGCCCCAGGCCTGGGGCTTCCAAAGCCTAAGAGTAGGGGCGCCCCAGGCCTGGGCCTCCTTAAGCCTAAGGGCTGGGGCGCCCCAGGCCTGGGGCTACCAAAGCCTAATAGCTGGGGCGCATCAAGACTGGGGCTCCCAAAGCCTAAGGGCTGGGGCGCCCCAGGCCATGATCTCCCTAATCTTAAGGGCTGGGGCGCCCCAGGCCTGGGGCTTCCAAAGCCTAAGAGTAGGGGCGCCCCAGGCCTGGGCCTCCTTAAGCCTAAGGGCTGGGGCGCCCCAGGCCTAGGGCCCCCTAATCCTAAGGGCTGGAGTGCCCCAGGCCTGGGGCTCGCAAAGCCTAAGGGCTGGGCGCCCAAGGCCTGGGGCTCCCTAAGCCTAAGGGCTGGGGCGCCCCCGGCCTGGGGCCCCCAAAGCCTAAGGGCTGTGGCGCCCTAGGCCTGGCGCGCCCTATACCGAAGGGGTTGGGCGTCCCAGACCATGGGCACCCTAAGCCTAAGGGCTGGGGCGCCCCAGGCCTGGGGCTCCCTACCTAAGGGCTGGGAGGCCCCAGGCCTGGGGCTCCCTAAGGCGAAGGGCTGGGTCCTCCCACGCCTGGGGCTCCCAAAGCCTAAGGGCTGGGGCGCCCCAGGCCTGGTGCTCCCTAAGCCTAACTGCTGGGGCGACTCAGGCCTGGAGCTATCAAAGCCTAAAAGCTGTGGCGCACCAAGCCAGGGGCTCCCAAAGCCTAAGGGCTGGGGCGTCCTAGGCCATTGGCTCCCTAAGCCTAAGGGCTGGGGCACCCCAGGCCTGGGGCCCCCTAAGCCGAAGGGCTGGGGCCCCCTAGGCCTGGGGCTCCCAAATCCTAAGTGCTGTGGCACCCCAGGCCTGGAGCTCCCGAAGCCTAAGGGCTGGGGCGCATCAGGTCTGGGGCTCCCAAAGCCTAAGGGCTGTGGCTTCGCAGCCCTTGGGCTCCCTAAGCCTAAGGACTGGGGCGCCCCAGGCCTGGGGCTCCCTAAGCCTAAGGGCTTGGTCCTCCCAGGCCTGGGGCTCCCTAAACCTAAGGGCTGGGCGCCCCAGGCCTGGGGCTGCCAAAGCCTAATAGCTGGGGCGCACCAAGCCTGGGGCTCCCAAAGCCTAAGGGCTGGGGCTCCCCAAGCCATGGGCTCCCTAAGCCTAAGGGCTGGGGCGCCCCAGGACTGGGGCTCCCAAAGCCTAAGAGTAGGGGCCCCAGGCCTGGGCCTCCTTAAGCCTAAGGGCTGGTGCGCCCCAGGCCTGGGGCTCCCAAAGCCTAAGGGCTGGGCGCCCCAGGCCTGTGGCTGCCAAAGCCTAATAGCTGGGGCGCACCAAGCCTGGGGCTCCCAAAGCCTAAGGGCTGGGGCTCCCCAAGCCATGGGCTCCCTAAGCCTAAGGGCTGGGGCGCCCCAGGCCTGGGCCTCCCAAAGCCTAAGGGCTGGGGCGCCCCAGACCTGGGGCTCCCTAAGCCTAAGGGCTGGAGTGACCCAGGCCTGGGGCTCCCAAAGCATTAAGGGCTGGGGCGCCCCAGGCCTGGGGCTCCCTAAACCTAAGGGCTGGGTTCTCCTAGGCCTGGGGCTCTCTAAGATTAAGGGCTGGGGCGCCCCAGGCCTGGTCTACCAAAGCCTAATAGCTGGGGCGCACCAAGCCTTGGACTCCCAGAGCCTAAGGGCTGGGGCGCCCCAGGCCATGGGCTTCCTAAGCTTAAGGGCTGGGACGCCTCAGGCCATGGGCTCCCTAAGCCTAAGGACTGGAGCGGCCCAGGCCTCGGGATCCCTAAGCCTAAGGGCTGGGGCGCCACAGCTCTGGGGCTCCCAAAGCCTAAGAACTGGGGCGCCATAGGCCTGGTGCGCCCTAAGCCGAAGGGCTGGGGCATCCCAGGCCTGATGCTCCCTAAGCCTAAGGGCTGGGAGGCTCAGGCCTGGGGCTCCCTAAGCCGATGACTGGGTCCCCCCAGGCCTGGGGCACCTTAATCCTAAGGGCTGGGGCGCCCCAGGCCTAGGGCTCCCTAAGCCTAAGGGCTGGGGCTCCCCAGGCCTGGGGCTACCAAAGCCTAAGAGCTGGGGCTCACCAAGCCTGGGTCTCCCAAAGCCGAAGGGCTGTGGCGCCCCAGGCCATGGGCTCCCTAAGCCTAATTGCTGGTGCGTCCCAGGCCTGGGGCTCCCTAAGCCTAAGGGCTGGGGCGTCCCAGCCCTGGGGCTCCCTAAGCCGAAGGGCTGGGACGCAGCAGGCCTGGGGCTCCCAAAGCCGAAGGGCTGGGGCGCCCCAGGCCTGGGGCTCACTAAGCCGAAGGGCTGGGGGCCCCTAGGCCTGGTGCGCCCAAAGCCCAAGGGCTGTGGCGTCCTAGGCCTGGGGCTCCCTAAGCCTAAGGGCTGGGGCTTCGCAGCCCTTGGGCTCCCTAAGCCTAAGTGCTGGGGCGCCACAGTCTTGGGGCTCCCAAAGCCTAAGGGTTGGGGCGCCCCAGGCCTGGGCCTCCCTAAGCCTAAAGGCTGGAGCGCCTCAGGCCTGGGGCTCCCAAAGCATAAGGGCTGGGGCGCCCCAGAACTGGGCCTCCTAAAGCCTAAGGGCTGGGGCACCCCAGGCCTGGGCCTCCAAATGCTAAAGACTGGTGTGCCACAGGCCTGGAGCTCCCAAAGCTAAGGGCATTCGCGCCCAGGCCTGGGGCTCCCAAAGTCTAAGTGCTGGGGAGCCCTAGGCCTAGCGCGCACTAAGCCGAAGGACTGGGGCACCCCAGGCCTCGGGTTCCCAAAGCTTAAGGGCTTGGGCGCCCTAGGCCTGGGGCTCCAAAAGCCTAAGGGCTGGGACGCCCCAGGCCTGGGGCTCCCAAATTATAAGGGCTGGGGTGCACCGGCCTGGGGCTCCCAAAACCCTAAGGGCTGGGGCGCCCCAGGCCAGGGGCTCCCTAAGCCGAAGCGCTGTGACCCCCTTGGCCTGGGGCGCCCGAAGCCTAAGGGCTGTGGCGCCCCAGGCCTGGGGTTCCCTAAGCCTAAGGGCTGGGGCTTTTCAGGCTTGGGGCTTCCAAAGCCTAAGGGCTGGGGCGTCGCAAGCCTTGGGCTCCCTAAGCCTAAGGGCTGGGGCGCCCCAGGCCTGGGCCTCCCAAAACCTAAGGGCTGGGGCGCCCCAGACCTGGGGCTCCCTAAGCCTAAGGGATGGAGTGACCCAGGCCTGGGGCTCCCAAACCCTAAGGGCTGGGGCGCCCCAGGCCTGGGGCTCCCTAAGCCTAAGGGCTGGGTCCTCCCAGGCCTGGGGCTCACTAAGCCTAAGGGCTGGGGCGCCCCAGGACTGGGGCTACCAAAGCCTAATAGCTGGGGCGCACCAAGCCTGGGGCTCACAAAGCCTAAGGGCTGGGGCGCCCCAGGCCATGGGCTCCCTAAGCCTAAGGGCTGGGCCGCCACAGGTCTGGGGCTCCCTAAGCCTAAGGGATGGGACGCCCCATGCCTGGGGCTCACTAAGCCTAAGGGCTGGGGCGCACCAGTCCTGGGGCTCCCTAAGCCTAAGGGCTGGTTCGCCCTAGGCCTGGCGCGCCCTAAGCCGAAGGGCTGGTGCGCCCAAGGCCTGGGGCTCCCAAAGCCTAAGGGCTGGGGCGCCCCAGCCCTGTGGCTCCCAAAACCTAAGGGTTGCGGTGCCCCAGGCCTGGGGCTCCCAAAGCCAAAGGGCTGGGCCGCCTAAGTCTTGGGGCTCCCAAAACCTAAGGGCTAGAGTGACCCAGGCCTCGGGCTCCCAAAACCTAAGGGCTGGGGCGCCCCAGGCCTGGGGCTCCCTAAGCCTAAGCCTAAGGGCTGGGTCCTTCCAGGCCTGGGGCTCCCTAAGCCTAAGGGGTTAGGCGCCCCAGGTTTGGGGCTACCAAAGCCTAATAGCTGGGGCGCACCAAGCCTGGGGCTCCCAAAGCCTAAGGGCTGGTTCCTCCCAGGCCTGGGGCTCCCTAAGCCTAAGGGTAGGGGCGCCCCAGGCCTGGGCATCCCTAAGCCTAAGGGCTGGAGCGCCCCAGGCCTGGAGCTCCCAAAGCCTAAGGGCTGGGGCGCCCTAAGCCTGGCGCGCCGTAAACCGAAGGGCTGGGGCAACCCAGGCCATGGGCACCCTAAGCCTAAGGGCTGGGGCGCCCCAGGCCTGGGGCTCCCTAAGATGAAGGGCTGGGTTCCTCAGGCCTGGGGCTCCCAAAGCCTAAGGGCTGGGGCACCCCAAGTCTGGGGCTCCCTAAGCCTAAGGGATGGTTCATTCCAGGCCTGTGGCTACCAAAGCCTAATGGCTCGGGCGCCCCAGTCCTGGGGCTACCAAAGCCTAATGGCTGGGGCGCCCCAGGCCTGGGGCTCCCAAAGCATAAGGGCTGGGGCGCCCCAGGCCATGGGCTCCCTAAGCCTAAGTGCTGGGGCGCCCCTTGGCCTGGGGCTCCCTAAGCCTAAGGGCTGTGGCGCCTCAGGCCTGGAGCTCCCTAAGCCTAAGGGCTGGGGCGCAACAGTCCTGGGACTCCCAAAGCCTAAGGATAAGGGCGCCCCAGGCCTGGGCCTCACTAAGCCAAAGGGCTGGAGCGCCCTAGGCCTGGGGCTCCCAAAGCCTAAAGGCTGGGGCGCCCCAGGCTGGGGCTCCCTAAACCTAAGGGCAGGGGCGCTTCAGGCCTGGGGCTCCCAAAGCCTAAGGGCTAGGGCGTCGCAAGCCTTGGGCTCCCTAAGCCTAAGGCCTGGGGCGCCCCAGGTCTGGGGCTTCCAAAGCCTAAGGCCTGGGGCGCCCTAGGCCTGGCGCGCCCTAAGCCGAAGGGCTGGGGCGCCCTAGGCCTGGCGCGCTCTAAGCCGAAGGGCTGGGGCATCCCTGGCCTGGGGCTCCCTAAGCCTAAGGGCTGGGACGCCCCAGGCCTGGGGCTCCCTAAGCCGAAGACTGGTTCCCCCCAGGCCTGAGGCTCCCTAAGCCTACGGGCTGGGGCGCCCCAGGTCTGGGGCTACCAAAGCCTAAGAGCTGGGGCGCACCAAGCCTGGGTCTCCCAAAGCCGAATGGCTGTGGCGCCCCAGGCCATGGGCTCCCTAAGCCTAATTGCTGGGGCGTCCCAGCCCTGGGGCTCCCTAAGCCGAAGGGCTGGGACTCAGCAGGCCTGGGGCTCCCAAAGCCGAAGGGCTGGGGCGCCCCAGGCCTGGGGCTCTCTAAGCCGAAGGGCTGGGGCCCCCTAGGCCTGGTGTGCCCAAAGCCTAAGGGCTTGGCGCCCCAGGCCTGGGGCTCCCTATGCCTTAGGGCTGGGGCTTCGCAGCCCTTGGGCTCCATAAGCATAAGGGCTGGGGCGCCCCATGCCTGGGATTCCCAAAGCCTAAGGGTTGGGGCGCTCCAGGCCTGGGCCTCCCTAAGCCTAAAGTCTGGAGCGCCTCAGGCCTGGGGCTCCCAAAGCCTAGGGGCTTGGGCGCCCCAGGCCTTCGGCTCCCAAAGCCTAAGGGCTGGGGCGCCCCTGGCCTGGGGCTCCCTAAGCCTAAAGGCTGGAGCTCCTCGGGCCTGGGGCTCCCAAAGCCTAAGGGCTGGAGCGCCCCAGGCCTTCGGCTCCCAAAGCCTAAGGGGTGGGGCGCCCCAGCCCTGGGGCTGCCAAAGCCTAAGGGCTGGGGCGCCCCAGACCTGGGGCTCCTAAAGCCTAAGGGCTGGGGCCCCCAGGCCTGGGCCTCCAAATGCTAAGGACTGGTGTGCCACAGGCCTGGAGCTCCCAAAGCCTAAGGGCATTCGTGCCCCAGGCCTGGGGCTCCCAAATCCTAAGGGATGGGGCGCCCCAGGACTGGAGCTCCCAAAGCCTAAGGGCTGGATCGCCCTAGGCCTGGCGCGCACTAAGCCGAAGAGCTGGGGCGCCCCAGGCCTGGGGCTCCCAAAGCTTAAGGGCTTGGGCGCCCTAGGCCTGGGGCTCCAAAAGCCTAAGGGTTGGGGCACCCCAGGCCTGGGACTATCTAAGCCTAAGGGCTGGGGCGCCCCAGGCCTGTGGCTCCCAAATTCTAAGGGCTGGGGCGCCCCTGCCTGGGGCTCCCAAAATCTAAGGGCTGGGACGCCCCAGGCCAGGGATCCCTAAACCTAAGGGCTGGTGCACCCCAGGCCTGGGGCTCCCTAAGCCGAAGCGCTGTGACCCCCTAGGCCTGGGGCGCCAAAAGCCTAAGGGCTGTGGCGCCCCAGGCCTGGGGCTCCCTAAGCCTAAGGGCTGGGGCTTTTCAGGTCTGTGGCTCCCAAAGCTTAAGGGCTGGGGCGTCGCAAGCCTTGGGCTCCCTAAGCCTAAGGGCTGGGGCGCCCCAGGCCTGGGCCTCCCAAAGCCTAAGGGCTGGGGCGCGCCAGACCTGGTGCTCCCTAAGCCTAAGGGCTGGAGGTACCCAGGCCTGGGGCTCCCTAAGCCTAAGGGCTGAGGTGCCCCAGGCCTGGGGCTCCCTTAGCCTAAGAGCTGGGGCGCCCCAGGCGTGGGGCTCCCAAAGCCTAATAGCTGGGCCGCACCAAGCCTGGGGCTCCCAAAGCCTAAGGGCTGGGGCGCCCCAGGCCTGGGGCTCCCTAAGCCTAAGGGCTGGGACGTCCCAGGCCTGGGGCTCCCTAAGCCTAAGGGCTGGGGCGCCCCAGCCCTGTGGCTCCCAAAACCTAAGGGCTGTGGCGCCCCAGGCCTGGGGCTCCCAAAGCCTAAGGGCTGGGCCGCCTAAGTCCTGGGGCTCCCAAAGCCTAAGGGCTGGCGTGCCCCAGGCCTGGGACTCCTAAAGCCTAAGGACTGGGGCGCCCCAGGCCTGGCCTCCAAATGCAAAGGACTGGTGCGCCACAGGCCTGGAGCTCCCAAAGCCTAAGGGCATTCGCGTCCCAGGCCAGGGGCTCCCAAAGCCTAAGGGATGGGGCGCCCCAGGACTGGAGTTCCCAAAGCCTAAGGGCTTGGGCGCCCTAGGCCTGGCGCGCACTAAGACGAAGGGCTGGGGCGCCCCAGGCCTGGGGCTCCCAAAACTTAAGGGCTTGGGCGCCCTAGGCCTGGGGCTCCAAAAGCCTAAGGGTTGGGGCACCCCAGGCCTGGGACTATCTAAGCCTAAGGGCTGGGGCGCCCCAGGCCTGTGGCTCCCAAATTCTAAGGGCTGGGGCGCCCCTGCCTGGGGCTCCCAAAATCTAAGGGCTGGGACGCCCCAGGCCAGGGATCCCTAAACCTAAGGGCTGGTGCACCCCAGGCCTGGGGCTCCCTAAGCCGAAGCGCTGTGACCCCCTAGGCCTGGGGCGCCAAAAGCCTAAGGGCTGTGGCGCCCCAGGCCTGGGGCTCCCTAAGCCTAAGGGCTGGGGCTTTTCAGGTCTGTGGCTCCCAAAGCTTAAGGGCTGGGGCGTCGCAAGCCTTGGGCTCCCTAAGCCTAAGGGCTGGGGCGCCCCAGGCCTGGGCCTCCCAAAGCCTAAGGGCTGGGGCGCGCCAGACCTGGTGCTCCCTAAGCCTAAGGGCTGGAGGTACCCAGGCCTGGGGCTCCCTAAGCCTAAGGGCTGAGGTGCCCCAGGCCTGGGGCTCCCTTAGCCTAAGAGCTGGGGCGCCCCAGGCGTGGGGCTCCCAAAGCCTAATAGCTGGGCCGCACCAAGCCTGGGGCTCCCAAAGCCTAAGGGCTGGGGCGCCCCAGGCCTGGGGCTCCCTAAGCCTAAGGGCTGGGACGTCCCAGGCCTGGGGCTCCCTAAGCCTAAGGGCTGGGGCGCCCCAGCCCTGTGGCTCCCAAAACCTAAGGGCTGTGGCGCCCCAGGCCTGGGGCTCCCAAAGCCTAAGGGCTGGGCCGCCTAAGTCCTGGGGCTCCCAAAGCCTAAGGGCTGGCGTGCCCCAGGCCTGGGACTCCTAAAGCCTAAGGACTGGGGCGCCCCAGGCCTGGCCTCCAAATGCAAAGGACTGGTGCGCCACAGGCCTGGAGCTCCCAAAGCCTAAGGGCATTCGCGTCCCAGGCCAGGGGCTCCCAAAGCCTAAGGGATGGGGCGCCCCAGGACTGGAGTTCCCAAAGCCTAAGGGCTTGGGCGCCCTAGGCCTGGCGCGCACTAAGACGAAGGGCTGGGGCGCCCCAGGCCTGGGGCTCCCAAAACTTAAGTGCTTGGGCGCCCTAGGCCTGGGGCTCCAAAAGCCTAAGGGCTGGGCGCCCCAGGCCTGGGACTACCTAAGCTTAAGGGCTGGGGCGCCGCAGGCCTGGGGCTCCCAAATTCTAAGGGCTGGGGAACCCCGTCCTGGGGCTCCCAAAGACTAAAGGCTGGGGCGCCCCAGGCCAGGGATCCCTAAACCTAAGGGCTGGTGCACCCCAGGCCTGGGGCTCCCTAAGCCGAAGCGCTGTGACCCCCTAGGCCTGGGGCGCCCAAAGCCTAAGGGCTGTGGCGTCCCAGGCCTGGGGCTCCCTAAGCCTAAGGGCTGGGGCTTTTCAGGCCTGGGGCTCCCAAAGCCTAAGGGCTGGGGCATCGCAAGCCTTGGGCTCCCTAAGCCTAAGGGCTGGGGCACCCAAGGACTGGGCCTCCCAAATCCTAAGGGGTCGGGCGCCCCAGACCAGGGGCTCCCTAAGCCTAAGGGCTGGAGTGACCCAGGCCTGGGGCTCCCAAAGCCTAAGGGCTGGGACGCCCCAGGCCTGGGGCTCCCTTAGCCTAAGGGCTGGGTCCTCCCAGGCCTGGGGCTCCCTAAGCCTAAGGGCTGGGGCGCCCCAGGCCTGGGGCTACCAAAGCCTAATAGCTGGGGTGCACAAAGTCTGGGGCTCCAAAGCCTAAGGGCTGGGGTGCCCCAGGCCAGGGGCTCCCTAAGCCTAAGGGCTGGGGCGCCCCAGGCCTGGGGCTCCCTAAGCCTAAGGGCTGGGACATCCCAGGCCTGGGGCTCCCTAAACCAAAGGGCTGGGGCCCCCTAGGTCTGGGGCTCCCAAAGCCTAAGGGCTGTGGCGCTCCAGGCCTGGAGCTCCCTAAGCCTAAGGGCTGGGGCGCATCAGGCTTGGTGCTCCAAAAGCCTAAGGGCTGGGGCTTCGCAGCCCTTGCGCTCCCTAAACCTAAGGGCTGGGGAGCCCCAGGTCTGGGGCTCCCAAAGACAAATGGTAGGGGCGCCCCAGGCATGGGCCTCCCTAAGCCTAAGGGCTGGAGCAACCCAGGCCTGTGTTTCCCAAAGTCTAAGGGCTGGGGTGCCCCAGGCCTGGGGATCCCTAAGCCTAAGGGCTGGGGCGCCCCAGGCCTGGGGCCCCCAAAGCCTAAGGGCTGTAGCGCTTAGGCCTTGCACGCCCTAATCCGAAGGGGTGGGGCATCACAGGCCATGGGGACCCTAAGCCTAAGGGCTGGGGCACCCAAGGCCTGGGGCTCCCTAAGCCTAAGGGCAGGGACGCCCCAGGCCTGGGGCTCCCTAAACCGAAGGTCTGGGTCCCCCCAGGCCTGGGGCTACCAAAGCCTAAGGGCTGGGGCGCCCCAGGCCTGTGGCTCACTAAGCCTAAGGGCTGTGTCCTCCCAGGCCTGGTACTCCCTAAGCCTATGGGCTGGGGCTCCCTAAGCCTAAGGGCTGGGACGCCCCAGGCCTGGAGCACGCTAAGCCTAAGGGCTAGGGCGCATCAGGCCTGGGGCTCCCAAATTCTAAGGGCTGGGTCTTCGAAGCCCTTGGGCTCCCTAAGCCTAAGGGCTGGGGCGCACCAGGCCTGTAGCTCCTAAAGCCTAAGGGTAGGGGCGCCCCGGGCCTGGACCTCCCTAAGCCTAAGGGCTGGAGCGCCCCAGGCCTGGGGCTCCCAAAGCCTAAGGGCTGGGGCGCTCCAGTCTGGGTCTCCCTAAGCCTAAGGGCAGGGGCGCTTCAGGCCTGGGGAACCCAAAGCCTAAGGGCTGGGGCGTCGCAAGCTTGGGCTCCCTAAGCCTAAGGGCTGGGGCGCCCCAGGCCTGGGCCACCCAAAGCCTAAGGGCTGGGGCGCCCCAGACCTGGGGCTCCCTAAGCCTAAGGGCTGGAGTGACCCAGGCCTGGGGCTCCCAAAGCCTAAGGGATGGGGCGCCCCAGGCCTGGGGCTCCCTTAGCCTAAGGGCTGGGTATTCCCAGGCCTGGGGCTCCCTAAGCCTAAGGGCTGGGGTGCCCCAGGCTTGGGGCTACCAAAGCCTAATAGCTGGGGGGCACCAAGTCTGGGGCTCCAAAGCCTAAGAGCTTGGGCGCCCCATGCCTGGGGCTCCCTAAGCCTAAGGGCTGGGGCGCCTCAGGCCTGGGGAACCCAAAGCCTAAGGGCTGGGGCGTCGCAAGCTTGGACTCCCTAAGCCTAAGGGCTGGGGCGCCCCAGGCCTGGGCCACCCAAAGCCTAAGGGCTGGGGCGCAACAGGCTTGGGGCTCCAAAAGCCTAAGGCCTGGGGCTTCGCAGCCCTTTGGCTCCCTAAGCCTAAGGGCTGGAGTGCCCCAGGCCTGGGGCTCCCAAAGCCTAATGGTAGGGGCGCCCCAGGCATGGGCCTCCCTAAGCCTAAGGGCTGGAGCGCCCCACGCCTGGGGCTCCCAAAGCCTAAGGGCTGGGGTGCCCCAGGCCTGGGGCTCCCTAAGCCTAAGGGCTGTGGCGCTTAGGCCTGGCGCGCCGTAAACCGAAGGGGTGGGGCGTCCCAGGCCATGGGCACCCTAAGCCTAAGGGCTGGGGCGCCCAAGGCCTGGGGCTCCCTAAGCCTAAGTGCTGGGACGCCCCAGGCCTGGGGCTCCCTAAGCCGAAGGGCTGGGTCCCCCCAGGCCTGGAGCTCCCAAAGCCTAGGGCTGGGGCGCCCCAGGCCTGGGGCTCCCTAAGCCTAAGGGCTGTGTCCTCCCAGGCCTGGGGCTCCCTAAGCCTAAGGGCTGGGGCGCCCCAGGCCTGGGGCTCCCTAAGCCTAAGGGCTGGGACGCCCCAGGCGTGGACCTCCCTAAGCCTAAGGGCTGGGGCGTATCAGGCCTGGGGCTCCCAAATTCTAAGGGCTGGGGATTCGAAGCCCTTGGGCTCCCTAAGCCTAAGGGCTGGGGCGCCCCAGGCCTGGAGCTCCTAAAGCCTAAGGGTAGGGGCGCCCCGGGCCTGGACCTCCCTAAGGCTAAGGGCTGGAGCGTCCCAGGCCTGGGGCTCCCAAAGCCTAAGGGCTAGGACTCTCCAGGCTGGGGCTCCCTAAGCCTAAGGGCAGGGGCGCTTCAGGCCTGGGGCTCCCAAAGCCTAAGGGCTAGGACTCTCCAGGCTGGGGCTCCCTAAGCCTAAGGGCAGGGGCGCCCCAGACCTGTGGCTCCCAAATCCTAAGGGCTGGGCGCCCAAGGCCTCGGGCTCCCAAAACCTAAGGGCTGCGGCGCCCCAGGCCTGGGGCTCCCAAAGCCTAAGTGCTGGGGCGCCCAAGTCCTGGTGCTCCCAAAGCCTAAGGGCTGGCGTGCCCTAGGCCTGGGGCTCCCAAAGCCTAAGGACTGGGGCGTCGCAAGCTTGGGCTCCCTAAGCCTAAGGGCTGGGGCGCCCCAGACCTGAGGCTCACTAAGCCTAAAGGCTGGAGTGACCCAGGCCTGGGGCTCCCAAAGCCTAAGAGCTGAGGTGCACCAGGCCTGGGACTCCCTAAGCCTAAGGGCTGGGTACTCCCAGGCCTGGGGCTCCCTAAGCCTAAGGGCTGGGGCGCACCAAGCCTGGGGCTCCCAAAGCCTAAGGGCTGGAGCGTCACAGGCCTGGGGCTCCCAAAGTCTAAGGGCTGGGGCACCCCAGGCCTGGGACTCCCTAAGCCTAAGGGCTGGGGCGCCCCAGGTCTGGGGCTCCCAAAGCCTAAGGGCTGTGGCGCCCTAGGCCTGGCGCGCCCTAAGCCGAAGGGCTGGGGCGTCCCAGGCCATGGGCACCCTAAGACTAAGGGCTGGGGCGTCCCAGGCCTGGGGCTCCCTAAGCCTAAGGGCTGTGGCACCCCAGGCCATGGGCTCCCTAAGACTAAGGGCTGGGGCGTCCCAGGCCTGGGGCTCCCTAAGCATAAAGGCTGGAGCATCCCAAGCCTGGGGCTCCCTAAGCCGAAGGTCTGGGACGCAGCTGGCCTGGGGCTCCCAAAGCCGAAGGGCTTGGGCGCCCCAGGTCTGGGGCTCCCTAAGCCGAAGGCCTGGGGCCCCCTATGCCTGGTGCGCCCAAAGCCTAAGGGCTGTGGCTCCCCAGGCCTGGGGGTCCCTAAGCCTAATGGCTGGGGCGCATCAGGCCTGGGGCTCCCAAAGCCTAAGGGCTGGGGCTTCGCAAGCTTGGGCTCCCTAAGCCTAAGGGCTGGGACGCCCCAGACCTGGGGCTCCCTAAGCCAAAGGGCTGGGGCACCCCAGGCCTGTGGCTCCCAAAACCTAAGGGCTGGGCGCCCAAGGTCTGGGGCTCCCAAAGCCTAAGGGCTGGGGCGCCCAAGTCCTGGTGCTCCCAAAGCCTAAGGGCTGGCGTGCCCTAGGCCTGGGTCTCCCAAAGCCTAAGGGCTGGGGAGCCTCAGGCCTGGGGTTCCCAATGCCTAAGGGCTGGGGCGCCCCAGGCCATGGGCTCCCTAAGCCTAAGGTCTGGGGCGTCCCAGGCCTGGGGCTCCGTAAGCCTAAAGGCTGGGGCGTCCCAGGCTTGGTGCTCCCTAAGCCGAAGGGCTGGGACGCCCCATGTCTGGGGCTCCCTAAGCCGCAGGCCTGGGGCCCCCTATGCCTGGTGCGCCCAAAGCCTAAGGGCTGTGGCGCCCCAGGCCTGGGGCTCCCTAAGCCTAAGCGCTGGGGCGCATCAGGCCTGGGGCTCCCAAAGCCTAAGGGCTGGGGCTTCGCAGCCCTTGGGCTCCCTAAGCCTAAGGGCTGGGGCGCCCCAGGCCTGGGGCTCATAAATCCTAAGGAATGGGCGCCTAGGCCTGTTGCGCCCTAAGCCGAAGGGCTGGGGCGTCCCAGGCCATGGGCACCGTAAGCCTATGGGCTGGGGCGCCCCAGGCCTGGGGCTCCCTAAGCCGAAGGGCTGGGACACAGCTGGCCTGGGGCTCCCAAAGCCGAAGGGCTGGGGCGCCCTAGGTCTGGGGCTCCCTAAGCCGAAGGCCTGGGGCCCCCTATGCCTGGTACGCCCAAAGCCTAAGGGCTGTGGCGCCCCAGGCCTGGGGCTCCCTAAGCCTAAGGGCTGGGGCGCATCAGGCCTGGGGTTCCCAAAGCCTAAGGGCTGGGGCTTCGCAGCCCTTGGGCTCCCTAAGCCTAAGGGCTAGGGCGCCCCAGGCCTGGGGCTCATAAATCCTAAGGAATGGGGCGCCCTAGGCCTGGTGCGCCCTAAGCCGAAGGGCTGGGGCGTCCCAGGCCATGGGCACCGTAAGCCTAAGGGCTTCGGCGCCCCAGGCCTGGGGCTCCCTAAGCCAAAGGGCTGGGGCACGCCAGACCTGTGGCTCCCAAAACCTAAGGGCTGGGCGCCCAAGGCCTGGGGCTCCCAAAACCTAAGGGCTGCGGCACCCCAGGCCTGGGGCTCCCAAAGCCTAAGGGCTGCGGCGCCCAAGTCCTGGTGCTCCCAAAGCCTAAGGGCTGGCGTGCCCTAGGCCTGGGGCTCCCAAACCTAAGGACTGGGGCGCCTCAGGCCTGGGGTTCCCAATGCCTAAGGGCTGGGGCGCCCCAGGCCTGGGGCTCCCAAAGCCTAAGGGCTGGGACGCCTCAGGCCTGGGGTTCCCAATGCCTAAGGGCTGGGGCGCCCCAGGCCTGGGCCTCCAAAACTAAGGGCTGGGTCGCCACAGGCCTAAAGCTCCCAAAGCCTTAGGGCAGTCGCGGGCAAGGCCTGGGGCTCCCAAAGCCTAAGGGCTGGGGCGCCTCAGGCCTGGGGTTCCCAATGCCTAAGGGCTGGGGCGCCCCAGGCCATGGGCTCCCTAAGCCTAATGGCTGGGGCGTCCCAGGCCTGGGGCTCCCTAAGCCGAAGGGCTGGGACGCAGCTTGCCTGGGGCTCCCAAAGCCGAAGGGCTGGGGCGCCCCAGGTCTGGGGCTCCCTAAGCCCAAGGCCTGGGGCCCCCTATGCCTGGTGCACCCAAAGCCTAAGGGCTGTGGCGCCCCAGGCCTGGGGCTCCCTAAGCCTAAGGGCTGGGGCGCATCAGGTCTGGGGCTCCCAAAGCCTAAGGGCTGGGGCTTCGCAGCCCTTGGGCTCCCTAAGCCTAAGGGCAGGGCGCCCCAGGCCTGGGGCTCATAAATCCTAAGGAATGGGGCGCCCTAGGCCTGGTGCGCCCTAAGCCGAAGGGCTGGGGCGTCCCAGGCCATGGGCACCGTAAGCCTAAGGGCTGGGGCGCCCCAGGCCTGGGGCTCCCTAAGCCAAAGGGCTGGGGCACCCCAGGCCTGTGGCTCCCAAAACCTAAGGGCTGGGCGCCCAAGGTCTGGGGCTCCCAAAGCCTAAGGGCTGCGGCGCCCAAGTCCTGGTGCTCCCAAATCCTAAGGGCTGGCGTGCCCTAGGCCTGGGGCTCCCAAACCTAAGGACTGGGGCGCCTCAGGCCTGGGGTTCCCAATGCCTAAGGGCTGGGGCGCCCCAGGCCTGGGGCTCCCAAAGCCTAAGGGCTGGGACGCCTCAGGCCTGGGGTTCCCAATGCCTAAGGGCTGGGGCTCCCCAGGCCTGGGCCTCCAAAACTAAGGGCTGGGTCGCCACAGGCCTAAAGCCCCCAAAGCCTTAGGGCAGTCGCGGGCAAGGCCTGGGGCTCCCAAAGCCTAAGGGCTGGGGCGCCTCAGGCCTGGGGTTCCCAATGCCTAAGGGCTGGGGCGCCCCAGGCCATGGGCTCCCTAAGCCTAATGGCTGGGGCGTCCCAGGCCTGGGGCTCCCTAAGCCGAAGGGCTGGGACGCAGCTTGCCTGGGGCTCCCAAAGCCGAAGGGCTGGGGCGCCCCAGGTCTGGGGCTCCCTAAGCCGAAAGCCTGGGGCCCCCTATGCCTGGTGCACCCAAAGCCTAAGGGCTGTGGCGCCCCAGGCCTGGGGCTCCCTAAGCCTAAGGGCTGGGGTGCATCAGGTCTGGGGCTCCCAAAGCCTAAGGGCTGGGGCTTCGCAGCCCTTGGGCTCCCTAAGCCTAAGGGCAGGGCGCCCCAGGCCTGGGGCTCATAAATCCTAAGGAATGGGGCGCCCTAGGCCTGGTGCGCCCTAAGCCGAAGGGCTGGGGCGTCCCAGGCCATGGGCACCGTAAGCCTAAGGGCTGGGGCGCCCCAGGCCTGGGGCTCCCTAAGCCAAAGGGCTGGGGCACCCCAGGCCTGTGGCTCCCAAAACCTAAGGGCTGGGCGCCCAAGGTCTGGGGCTCCCAAAGGCTAAGGGCTGGGGCGCCCAAGTCCTGGTGCTCCCAAAGCCTAAGGGCTGGCGTGCCCTAGTCCTGGGTCTCCCAAAGCCTAAGGGCTGGGGCGCCCCAGGCCTGGGGCTCATAAAACCTAAGGAATGGGGCGTCCTAGGCCTGGTGCGCCCTAAGACGAAGGGCTGGCGCGTCCCAGGCCATGGGCACCTTAAGCCTAAGGGCTGGGGCGCCCCAGGCCTGGGGCTCCCTAAGCCAAAGGGCTGGGGCACCCCAGGCCTGTGGCTCCCAAAACCTAAGGGCTGGGCGCCCAAGGCCTGGGGCTCCCAAAACCTAAGGGCTGCGGGGCCCCAGGCCTGGGAATCCCAAAGCCTAAGGGCTGGTGCGCCCAAGTCCTGGTGTTCCCAAAGCCTAAGGGCTGGTGTGCCCTAGGCCAGGGGCTCCCAAAGCCTAAGGGCTGTGGCGCTTCAGGCCTGGGGTTCCCAATGCCTAAGGGCTGGGGCGCCCCAGGCCTGGGGCTCCCAAAGCAAAAGGGCTGGGGCGCCTCAGTCCTGGGGTTCCCAATTCTTAAGGGCTGGGGCGCCCCAGGCCTGGGGCTCCCAAAGCCTTAGGGCTGGGGCGCCCCAGGGCTGGGCCTCCAAAAGCTAAGGGCTGGGTCGCCACAGGCCTGAAGCTCCCAAAGCCATAGGGCAGTAGTGCGCAAGGCCTGGGGCTCCCAAAGCCTAAGGGCTGGGGCGCCCCAGGCCTGGGGCTCCCAAACCCTAAGGGCTGGGGTGCCCCAGGCTTGGGGCTCGCATAGCCTAAGGGTTGGGGCGCCCCAGGCATGGGGCTCCCTAAGCCTAAGGGCTGGAGCGCCCTAGGCCTGGGTCTCCCTAGGCCTAAGGGCTGGGGCGCCCAACAACAGGATCGCTATGAGTCGGTATTGACTGGAAGGCAGTGAGAATGGTGTAGAGATGGGTCAAAGGAATGTGGCATGGCAACCCTAAGAATCTGCTATAGAACCATAATGTGCCTGGGATAGATGAGTTTATTGTGCTTGGCCTTTTAAAACCATCAAACGGGCTCAGTTAGAAAGACAAACATACCAAGTGTCATTGGAGATCCGGGGAAAGCAGAGAAACACTGCTAATGATGCAGGTTTGCTGCACAGCAATCTGACAGAGTTAGTGGAAGTCCATTGAATGGACCCTAGGACCTAGTGAGCCCCTCCTGGGTGTACAACCAAAGAAGCGCAGTCACTGAGTTGACTTTCATTCCTCATGACCCTATCAAACAAAGCTGAATGGTCCCATGATGTTTTCAAGGCTTCTATTGGGAAGTACACAGTCATGCCTTTACCCCACAGTGTGTGGAAGACGGCTTCAAACTACTGACCTTTGGGTTAGCAGCCAAGCACTTAATATCTCCCCCATCAAAGCTCTCTCCTGGATGTATAAAAACAAACAAAACCCCAGTTGATTCTTTCTCATTAGCAACCCTACAAGGCACAGTAGAATTGCTGCTTTAGGTTTACAAAACTAAATTCTTATGACAGCAGACAGCCTCTCTTTGCTCCATGGAATAGCTGGTGGGTTGGAACTGCTCACCTTGGGGTTAGCAGCCCAACGCATAATTCCTGGGTATATAGGCCAAGCTATTTATCCAATTTACAGGGCCCTTGGGGCATTTTTACAAGAATGGTCACCACACTGATACCTGCAGTAGAGAAGAGTTGGAGCCGATTTGGATGCCAATCCACAGACAACTGAAGAAGGAAACAAAAGAAAGATGATGATTGCTCATGACCAAGTGGCACGCAGCAGCACATGCAATTGATATGCAGCATGGCAATAACTCTTAATGACATTGCAAGGAGTTGAAAAAGTCAGAACTGAATGAGATTTATTATTGCAGTACCATTCATGGAAGCTGAAAGCCCATTCACCAAGCAGCATGGTCTAGTGCACATGGCTGTATGCCTATAAGGACACACACACACCAAGCACCCAGCAGGGGGTATTAGTCTGAAGAGGGGAATGGAAGTGATGTGAATGTGGAAAAGGAGGGACAAAACACAAGCAGGGCCTGACATTGATCAGGGTTCATTGTGTGCTATAAAGTAGGCATGATTAATCACTTCCCTGTACCAGAAGGCTGAGCTAGATTTTTAAAGCAAATCGAGTGCCTGGAACACAATGGTTGTTAGCTGCTGTTGAGTCAGCCTCCAGTCCAACTCACTGTGACAACCAGCTCCCAGTTACTCCATGGGCAATATTCTCCCTGTTCCTCCACCATCTCTTTGGTTGTGCATCAGATTGTGATTCACAGGGGTTTTCGTTAACTGGTTTTCAGAAGTAGAATGCCAGGCTCTTCCTCATCGCTCATCTTAGTCTGGACACATCACAGAAACAGGTTCAGTCTCATAGCCGCACCCAACCAAGCTTCCCCATTTCAGTATCATAGCAACACAGAATCAGTTCAGTACCTCAGCAATAACCAAGCATCCCCCTGACAAATGAGTGTTGGATGCACATGAGTTTCATTGTCTTGGACTCAAACCCAGATCTCCCACATGGAAAAGGAGAATTCTATAACTGAACCACCAATTTACCCTCAGAATATAATAAGTATCCAGTAAATGGTTATTAAGAATGTGGCTGCCTGGAAAATCCAGCAATTTCCTGCCAAGGCTTAACACTAATATCTTCCCCCACACACTAGAAGGCTGCAGAGGAATGACTTTCTCCATGCCAGCCCTGGTATCTAGACAAGGGACCCTAACACTGAGCCACTGAGCACCAGCAGGCTGGGGAGCAATGTCAAATTGGATGAGGGACAATCCTGGTTGAGTTAGTTTCCCTAAGCTCGCAGGGCAGTTTAACATGTCCACAGCTGTGTTCTGAATAGCCATGCGATTACCACCGAGAGAAATTCTACATGCTTTCACACCCCATGTTAGTCGTTGCAGCCATCGTTGAGTACAGTTCATGCTCATCACTATCTAGAACTCACGGTGACGCTGTGGGTGAGCCATTGGGCAGGTAACCTCAAGATTGGCAGTTCAAAGGCACCAGTTGTTCTCTGAGAGGAAGGTGAGATGATATGCTCCTGTAAAGATTTAGCCTGAGGAATTTTATATAGGGTCACAGTGAGTCAGGATCAACTCAATGGTGTGGGTTTGGTTTATTAGACCCACCATCAGATCATATTTAATGTATTTATTAACATGTATATTTGCCACAAATCCAATTTTTTTTAATTTTTATCACTGCATTTCAATACAATTTGTGCCTTTGTGATTCTGTATTTCATTGGAGGTATTTGGAAATATTATTCTGGGGAGTGGGCAGGTGTTCCATAGCCTTTCCTAAATGCCAAAAGGATCCATGGGGTTGCAATGGTTAAGACCCTCTAATAGAGTTTATCAAAGAGCCCTGGAGGCACAATGGTTAAGTGCTCAGCTGCTATCCAAAAGGTTGAAGGTTTGAACCCACCAGTGGCTCTGTTCTTGGAAGAAAAACCAGGCAACTCATTCTTGTAAAGATTACAGCATAGAGAAGCCTAGAGCAGTGGTTCTCAAACTTCCTAATGCCACAACCCTTTCATACAGTTCCTCATGTTGTGGTGACCGCCACAACCATAAAAATATTCTCATTGCTGCTTCATAACTGTAATTTTATTACAGTCACCCTGTGCAAGGGTTCCACAGGTTGAGAACCATTGGTCTAGAGAGTTCTGCACTGATACATTGAGTCACTATGAGTTGGACTGGACTAGAAGGTTCCTAACAAAAACACCAACAATCCTTTTTTACCATGACCTTGTTAACTCAAAAAGATTAATAAGCAAATTCACAAATGAGGACATCCAGTTGCCCCTACAAACTGGAGAAGCATGAGTTAAATGGTGACCCTGACCCCACGGTGTCCTCCAGCTGGTGCCATGCTGCCTTTATTCCTTCTGCCTCTCAGTTCTGTGGAGAAGAAGGGGAAAGGGAGGGAAAGAAAATGAAAGAAATGAAAAGATAATTTTTCCAGCTTCTTCACATCACTGAATTGAACTTTACTTTTAGTAAAAGTATTATGTAATGGAAATGGTGTTTTCACTATTTTGCTTTTAGGTGATATTCAGAGACATGGTGCTGGTAATTATTTGAGCCGGGGAGGTTAGTGTGCAGAATTTCTCAATATGGTTGAGTCAGCATGCCCCCTTCCAGGCCTAGCATTTCCCTGGGCTATGAGAAGTTATAGACAGTCTACCCTCTTCTTCCTCTGACTTCGCTGCAAACCATGGACACACTGGTTCTGACTTGACCTGGCTCCAGTACAGAAAAAAATATCCTCCTTGCATAATTGTAGTGCTTGCATTGGAAGGCACCCAGAGACAAATCTCTCTTCTGGTGGCATAATGGGTTATGTGTTGGGCTATTAACTGCAAGGTCAGCAGTTGGAATTCACCAGTCGCTCCTTTGGAGAAAGATGAGGATTTCTTCTCCCATAAAGAGTTATAGCCTTAGATGAGTATAAAAACTCAAAATGCATTGGCAGAGATTCCACAGAGAATAAGCCTCCATTAAATCCCCTGGGACCATTCACCAGGGATGGGATTAAACCCTGCTCACCGTCAGTACATCAGAAAGTGTATTGTTGCAGATATGATTAGGTTAAAAATTAACATCTTATCATTTGTCTTTACTCTTAACACGTTTTTCATTTGTTCTTTTTTTAATTTTATGCTTTCCTTTTTATTGAAAAAAGTAACTAATGTCACTAAACAAGTAGAGAATTTGTTAAATGAAAATCTAATCGGTTATGTAAACTTTCACTGAAAACATAACACACTTTTATTTTTACAAAGAGTTATAGCCTTGGAAACCCAGGAAGCCGGAGTATTTTCTCTTGATAGGATTGTTATGCACCCAATGGCAATGAGTGTTGTTGGATTTTGTTTCTTTATTGTTTTCTGTAGCTATGGTGGTGTATAGGGGTTATGTGTTGGGCTGCTGAATGCAATGTCTGAAATGGCAAATTTGAAATCCCCAGCCACTCCAAGGGAGAAAGATGAGGCTTTCTACTCCCCTAAAGAGTTCCAGTCTCAGAGCAGCCAGTCCACAAAGAGAACAACATGGCTGGCCCCACTATGAGACATGATGCCTCTCAGTGACCAAGGGTGATACAGGGGACAGCACTGGAGACACAGTTTGCGAATTGCACCTAACCTGATTCCACCACACCGAGGCAAAGTGTGGTGGAGTGCAGTGGAACATCAAGGGAATGGAGTGGCAAGGTCCCCAGGAAATGCTGAAAGTGGACTTTGGGGCCAGGTTGTGGTGCCTCAACAGACTGGATTGGAAAACACTCCTAAGGTCCAACAAATGATCCTTGAATTAACTACAAGCTCTTCTTTCTTGATGTGTTTTGTTTTGTTCTTTGTCAGTGGTTTCTTTTTGTTGTTTTGTTGTCTGGTTGTTTACTGTTGCTTTGTTTTCCTCTGTCTTGTTTTCGTGCATGGTACTGTCTCCACAGGTCTGTCTAAATAAGACAGGCTGGATGAACTATCTGGAGGAAAAACAACAGGACCGACAGTTCCTGGGGGCACTTGGGATAGGGGGAGGTGCGGGGGGGTAAGGAAGTGGTGTTAACAAACACAGGGACAAGGGAACTACATGGGACTCAAAATGGTAGTGAGGGGGAAGTGGCAGGCCTGTTAGGGAATGACCAAGGGTAAGGTTACGTAAAGAAGAGGTATAGCTGTAACCCAGGTGGGGACGGAGCATGGTAGTGGGAGAGGAGGGAAGTCAAGGGAGATGGAGGAAAGAGCTAGGAGTCAAAGTGCATTTATAGAGGTCTAGACAAAGACATGTACATGCAAATATAAATATCATACAGTTTCCTTTGTAGTGGTAGACCCTCAAACATAAAATTATATTCTTTGCTACTTCGTAACTCTCGTTTTGTTACAAGTTATGGATAGTGCCACCCTGTAAAGGGTTCGTCTAAGCCCCAAAGGGGTCACGACCCACATGGTGAGAACCTCTGCTCTAAATTGAGAGGAGTTTCTCTTAAGGTCTATTTCACCATACTGTTACAAGCTCAAGTCCATTTGTTATTGTTGTTAGGTGTCGTCGAGTGGGTATGTCTCATAGCAACTCTACATACAATATAATGAAACGCCGCCCTGTCCTGTGACATCCTCACAGTGGTTCTCTGCTTGCGCTCATTGTTGCAGCCACTGTGCTAATGCATCTTGTTGGGGACCGCCTCTCTTTTCCTGCCCTTTCATACCAAGGTTTGGGACTTCCTCTAGAGCAGTGGTTCTCAACTTTCCTAATGCCATGATATTTTCATACCGATTCTCATTTAGTGGTGACACCCCCAACCATAAAAATGATTTCCTTGCAGCTTCATAACTGTAATTTTGTTACTGTTATGAGTCACGACACCCCTGTGAAATTTTCATTCCATACCCACAAAGGGGTCGCGACACACAGGTGAAGATCCCCTGCTCTAAACTAAGAGGAGATTCTCTTAAGATAGAATTCAGCATGCTGGCAGATGCACAAGTTCTGTTGTTATTGGTCTTAGGTACCATCGAGTGGGTTTTGGCTCATAGTAACTCTATGCACAATATAATGAAACGCTTTCCCATCCTATGCCATCCTCACAGTGGTTCTTTTGCTTGTGCTCATTGTTGCAGCCACTGTGCTAATCCAACTTTTGGGTAGCTGCCTCTTTTTTGTGGCCTTTCAAATGTACCAAGACTTGTGTCTTCCTCTAGGGCAGTGGTTGTCAAATTTCCTAATGCCATGACCCTTTCACACAGTTCCTCATGTAGTGGTGACCCCCATCATAACATTATTGTTACTTCGTAACTGAAATTTTCCTACAGTTATGAATCATTTCACACCTGTGAAAGGGTCATTCGATCGCCAAAAGTGGTCGCGAACCACAGGTTAAAAACCGCTGGTCTAAACTAAGAGGAGTTTCTCTTAATATCTACTTCACCCTATTGTCAGAAGCACAAATCCTATAGTTATTGTTAGATTCTGTTGTGTAGCTTTCGACGCCTAGCAACTCTAAGCACAATATGATTTAAAGGTGTCCTCTCCTGCGCCATCCTCCCAGTGGTTCTTTTGCTTGTGCGGATTGTTGCAGCCACTGTTGTATTCCATCGTGCTGTGGGCTGCCTCTTTTTGCTGCCCTTCTACTGTACCCAGATCTATGTCTCCCTCTAGGGCAGTGGTTCTCAACCTTCCTAATGTCATGAGTCTTTCACACCATTCCTCATGTACTAGTGACCCCCCCAATCATAAAATTATTTTCCTTGTTACTCCATAACTATTAATTTGCTATTGTTATGAATTAGGTCACCCATGTGAAATGCTCATTGTTCCCTCCTAAGACGTCTTGACCCACAGTTAGAGAACTGTTACTCTACACTAAGAGTTACTTTTAAAGTCTTCTTCAGCATATTGTTAGAGGCACAAATCCTGTTGTTTGGTGCCTTCGAATGGGTTTAGGCTCATGCCAACTCTATGCACCATGTAATGAAATGCTTTCCCGTCCTTTGCCTTCCATACAGTGGTTCTTTTGCTCACACTCATTTTTGCAGCCACTGTGCTAATCCATCTTGTTGGGCACTGCCTCTCTTTTCCTGCCCTTCTGTACCGAGATATGTGTCTTCCTCTAGAGCAGTGGTTCTCAACTTTCCAAATGCCACAACCACTTCACACCATTCCTCGTGTATTGGTGACATCCAATCATAAAATATTTGCATTGCTACATCATCATTGTAATTTTGCTTATGTTATGGATCAGGCCACCCATGTGAAAGGTTCGTTAGTCTCCTCAAAGGCGTCTCGACACAGAGTTGGAGAACCAATGGTCTAAACGAATAGGAGTTTCTCTTAAGGTCTACTTCAGAATATTCTTAGAAGCCCAAGTTCTTTTTATTATTGTATGGTGCCTTTGAGTGTGTGTTGGCTCATAGCAACTGTATGCACAATATAATGAAACTCGGCCCCATCTCGTGCCATCTCACTGTGGTCCTTTGCTTGCGCTCACTGCTGCATCTATTCCATCTTGTAGGGACTGCCTGACTTTTGCAGCCCTTCTGCTGTACCAACATTTGTGTCTTCCTCTAGGACAATGTTTCTCATACATCCTAATTCTGCGGCCCTTTCGTACAGTTCCCAATGTAGTGGTGGACCCCAAACATAAAATTATAAAATTATATTCATTGATATTTCATAACTGTACTTTTGCTACTGTTATGAATCAGGCCATCACTGTGAAGGGGTGTTTTAAAACACCCCCCACCTGAAAGTGTTCACGACCCAATGTTGTGAACCCTGCTGTAAACTAAGAAGAGTTGCTCTTAAGATTTACTTCAGAATATTGTTAAACTATAAGCCCTGTTGTTATTGTTGTTAAGTTCCACGGAGGGGGTTTTGGCTCATCGCATCTCTGCACAATATCATGAAATGCTTCCCAGACCTGTGCCATCCTGACAGTGGTTGTTTGCTAGTGTTCATTGTTGGAGCCATATTGGGGGGGGGGGGCTGGCTATTTTTTGTTGCCCTTATATTCTACCAAGATTTATGTCTTCCTTTAGGGCAGTGGTTCTCAACCTTCCTAATGCCACAACATTTTCATACCGTTCCTCATATAGTGCTGACTGCCAAATCATAAAATTATTTTCATTGCAACTTTGTAGCTCTAATTTTTCTACTGTTATGACTGGGCGACCACTATGAAAGGTTCATTCATCCCCCAACAGGGCTCGTGACCCAAAAGTTGAGAACCGCTGCACTAAACTAATAGGAGTTTCTCTTAAGGTCTACTTCAGCACATTATAAGAAACACAAGTCCTGTTGTTTTGTTGTCAGGTGCAGTCGAGTGGTTTCTGCCTCATAGCAACTCTATGCTCCATATAATGTAACGCTGCCCCATCTTGTGCCATCCTCACTTTGTTCCCTTACCTTGAGCTCATTGCTGCAGCCACTGTGCTATTCCATCTATTTGGGGGCTGACTATATATTGCGGCCCCTCAACTGTATCAAGACTTGTGTCTTCCTGTAGGACTGTGGTTTTCAGCAATCCGAATGCCACGACCCTTTCATACAGTGCCTCGTGTAGTAATGATCCCCCAACCAAAAAAATTATACTGTTGCTACTTCATAACTGTAATTTTGCTACTGTTACGTATCGGCCCACGCCTATGGGAGGGTCATTTGAACACCCCCAAAGGATTTACCACTCACAAGTTGAGAACGGCTGCTCTAAACTAAGACCAGTTTCTCTCAAGGTTTAGTTGAGCATATTGTTAGATGTATGATTCCTCCTGTTATTGATGTTCGGGCCGTGGAGAGGGTTTCGGCTCATAGCAACCCTGTGCACAATATAATAAAGGCATGCCCAGTCTTGCATCATCCTCACGGTGGTTCTTTGCTTGCGCTCATTGTTGCAGCCACCGTGCAAATCCGTCTCGTAGGGACTTCCTCTCTTCTGCTGCCCTTCTACTGTACTTGCGTCTTCCTCTAGGACAGTGTTTCTCATCCTTCCTATTTCTACGACCTTTCCATACACTTCCCAATGTGTAGTGGCGGTCCCCAAAGCATAAAGGTTTTTACTACTGTTATTCCATAACTGTAATTTTGCAAGTCTTATGAATCTAGTCACCCTGTGAAAGGGTTGTTCAACCAACCAAAGTGGTCACAAATGACAGGTTGAGAACCGCTGTTCTAAATTAAGAGGAGTTTCTCCTGTGGTATAGCTCAGTATATTATTACACGCACGAGTCCTGTTCTTATTGTTGTTAGGGGGCTGTCGAGTGGGTTTGGCTCATAGTTGGCTCATAACAACTCTATGCACAGTATCAGGAAATACTGTTCCATCCTCTAACACCCTCACACTTTTCTTTTGTTTTCACTCATTGTTGCAGTCTCTGTGCTAATCCATCTTTTGGGGGACTGCCTCTCATTTGCTGACCTTCTACTGTACCCAGATTCGTGTCTTCCTCTAGGGCAGTGGTTCTCAAACTTCCTAATTCACGACTCTCTCACACCATTCCTCATGTATTGGTGACCCCCCCAATCATAAAATTACTTTCCTTGTTACTTTATAACTAAAATTATGCTACTGTTATGAATCAGGCCACCATGTGATATAGTTATTCTCTCCCCCACCCCCAAAAGGCATCACGACCCACAGTTTGAGAACTGCTATTCTACACTAAGAGGAGTTTCTTTTAAGGTATGTTTCAGCATATTGTTAGAAGCACAAATCCTGTTCTTGTTTTTGGCTGCCCTCGAGTGGGTTTTGGCTCATACCAACTCTATGCACAATGTAATGAAACGTTGTCCTGCCCTGTGGAACCTCACAGTGGTTCTTCTGTTTGTGCTCATTGTTGCGGCCACTGTGGTAATCCATCTTGTTAGGGACTACCTCTCTTTTCCTGCCCTTCCGTACCAAGATTTGTGTCTTGCTCAAGAATAGTGGTTCTCAACTTTCTGAATGCCACTACTATTTCATACCAGTCCTCATGTAGTGGTGACACCCCAACCATAAAATATTTTCATTGCTACATCATAACTGTAATTTCGCTTCTGTTATGGATCAGGCCATCCATGTGAAAGGTTCATTAGTCTTCTAAAGGCACTGTGACACAGTTTGAGAACCACTGGTCTAAACTAAGGGGAGTTTCTCTTAAGGTCTACTTCAGCATATTCATAGAAGCACAGTCCTGTTGTTTTTGTTTGGTGCCTTTGAGTGTGTGCTGGCTCATAGCAACTCTATACACAATATAATGAAACGTGACCCCGTCTCGTGCCACCCTCACAGTGATTATTTTGCTTGTTGTCATTGTTGCAGCCATGGGCTAATCCAACTTTTGGTGGGCTCCCTCTCTTTTGCTGCCCCTCTATTGCCCTTTCATTCATTTCCTCAGGTAGTGATGAACCCCCAATCATAAAATTATTTTCATTGCTACTTCGTAACTTTAATTTTGCTACAGTTATGAATCAGGCCTCCACTGTGAAAGGGTCATTTGACCCCCCCAAAGGGCTAGCGACCCACAGGTTGAGAACCACTGCTCTATACTAAGAGGAGTTTCTCTTAGGATCTACAGCACCATATTGTGAAAAGCATGAGTCCTACAGTGATTGTTGTTAGGTGTTGCCCAGTGGGTTTCAACTCTCAGCAACTCTACGCACAAGATAATGAAACGCTGCCCCGTCCTGTGCCATCCTCACAGTGGTTTCTTGTCTGCACTCATTGTTGCAGCCACTGCGCTAATCTATCATCTGGGCGTCTGCCTCTCATTTTCTGCCTTTCTGCTCTGCCAAGATTTCTGTCTTGCTCGAGGACAGTGGCTCTCAACCTTCCTATAATGCCACAGGCCTTTTATACCACTCCTCATGTAGTGGGTACAATCCCAGTCATAAATTTATCTTCATTGCTACTTCATAACTGTAATGAAGCTACTGCTATGAATTGGGCCACCCTGTGCAAGGGTAGTTCATCACCCTAATGGAGTCGTGACCCACAGGTTGAGAATCTCTGCTCCAAACTATGAAGAATGTCTCTTAAGATATATTTCAGCACATTGTTAGAAGCAAAAGTCCTGTTTTTATTGTATTTAGGTGCCTTCAAGTGGGTTTTGGCTCATAGCAACTCTATGCAAAATATAACGAAACGCTCCCCCATCCTGTGCATTCCTCACAGTGGTTCTTTGCTTGCGCTGGTTGTTTCAGCCACTGAGCTATTCCAACTTGGAGGGGCTGCCTCTCCTTTGCTGCCCTTCTACTCTACCAACATTTGTGTCTTCCTCTCAGACAGTCGTTCTCAATCTTCCTAATTCCACGACCCTTTCATGCAGTTCCCAATATA